>NC_074678.1:10739337-10891837 GCF_029448725.1 Salvelinus fontinalis
AAGCTTACTGTATACTAAAACGTACGGAGGCAATTTCATCAATGCATTGTATTCTGAAGTCTAAACCATACTGTAGTAGGCTAATGGGGACCAAATGATTTGGATAATGTAGGCCTATTTGAGTAGGTCAATTGTTTGTAGAGAGATTGTATATGAAGCTTCAGGGTCATTCAACTCAATCTGTGATGATATCAGTATACACTTCCCCCCCCTATCCATCAAAAAGCAGGAGCAAGGCTAGCAGAACGCCAGCTCCACCACAGAACAGTCAAGTTAGCTTGGAACAGAGACAGAGATAATCAGATCAGCTAGGGTGTAATCATGTAGGTGTTATAAGCTGGTGAAGTGTGGAAAGAAGACAACTGGGTAAAGTGTGGGAAGAAGACAGCTGATATTGTCAAGTATTCGCAGGGAGTCAGGAAGCAGGTGCAGATGGAGAGTTTAATAACAAAGATGAACAAAACAGGAGACACGTACTGATCATGAAAACAAAACCAATATGGCCTGATGAATGAGGCTACTGAGGGCTAAATAAAGGGAAGGCAATCAAGGTGATGAAGTCCAGGTGTGCGTAATGATGGGGAGCAGGTGTGCGTAATAATGGTTGCCAGGGACGATGGTTAGTAGACTGGCGATGTCGAGCGCTAGAGAAAGGGAGCGGGAGTAGGCATGACAGTTCACCCCCTCCCACCCCCAACGTGTTGCTCCAGCCACAGTATGACGCCGGCCAGGAGGACTGCCCGAGGGCGAGGAGCGGGCCGAAGCCACGACATCGGCAGGGACCTAATGGCATGTTGTTACGCACGCCTCTATAAAGAGGGAACGCAACTCCCTGCTGCAACTCAACTCTCCGTGAAGCGAAAGAGGTATGGACCGTAGGTGCGAGAAAGGACGACAAAGGCAGAATTTACCATTACTATGATTTATTTCCTACACGGTAATATGGGGAAAAGGAGCTGGACGGAACCAAAGGAAAGAAAGTAAATATCAAAGCTCCCCCTCTCCTATCTAACCTGCCTACCCACTTAACTTACCTAACTTAGCACCACCTGGTGCCCTAGCCAAAATACAGGGGGTGGTCCGCCCAGGTCTTACCTAGTGTGCCAAGACATTGAATATACTACGGGTATATGTATGCCCTCGGGCCTCTTGCCTAAGCACTCCCTAAGTGCCTTCCCCTTCCCCCCTGGGAACAAATGAAACAGAATAATTATTAACAATTTCACAAACACTTTACAACAAAACTGAGTAAACTAACTCAGGCCACTAAAGAAGCTTTAACAAAGCAACAAAGAGAACATATCAAAGCTGCTACCAACAACAACTAACACATTACATACCACACTTTCTGTTAAACAAACAACACTATATCACAATCTAATTCTCCAGCAAAAAAAAAATCTCTCTCTCTCTAATCTTTCTCATGATCTTCCTTCTTCTGAAAAGAACACTGGCTTTTATATATTCTGGTGGCAATGGTGATTAGAGTCAGCTGCTTCTTAACGAGGGGGCGGGGTCAGCTCCAATCATCAATTAGCCTGGGGTCGACCAATCAGCTGCTTGGGGAGTTAAAGGAGTTTCTCCTGAAACACACACACTCAAATACAAACCAGAACACAGAAACTGGGGAACGTAACACATGTAAATATGGTGCCGGAGAAGAAGGTCTTACGTGTTCCTAACCTATTGTGTTTTTTTGTTTCTTTCTTTGCCTTGTTGATAACTTATTTTTTAACTTATTTTGTACATAATGTTGCTGCTACCGTCTCTTATGACCGAAAATAACTTCTGGACATTAGTACTTTGATTGCTCACCAAGAACTGGCAGAATCCATTTTTTTCCTTTAACGAGTCAGATGAGCCCGACGTGAATTACATACGGGAACAGACCCAGATCTCCGTCATTAGCATGAAGAGAAGGTGGAGAAAAAGGGGCCAGAGGGCGGGCTGCCTTATGAGAATTCGTAGGTGATTGAATAAACCCCCACTGCCTTCCATTTTGCTAGTAAACGTGCAATCTTTGGAAAATAAAATCGATGACCTTTGCGGAAGATTAAACTACCAACCGGACATTAAAAACTGTAATATCTTATGCTTCACGGAGTCGTGGCTGAACGACGACATTATCAACATACAGCTGGCTGATTATACGCTGTATCGACAAGATAGAACAGTGGAGTCTGGTAAGACAAGGGGCAGTGGACTATGTATTTTTGTAAATAACAGCTGTGCACGATATCTAAGGAAGTCTCAAGTTTTTGCTCACCTGAGGTAGAGTATCTCATGATAAGCTGTAGACCACACTATCTACCAAGAGAATTTTCATCTGTATTTTTCGTAACTGTCTACATAGCACCACAGACCGATCCTGGCACTAAGACCGCACTCAATGAGCTGTATTCCACCATAAGAAATCACAGGGGGGAAAAAAAAGGAAACTGCTCACCCAGAGGCAGCGCTCCTAGTGGCCAGGGACTTTAATGCAGGGAAACTTAAATCCGTTTTACCAAATTTCTATCAGCCTGTTAAATGTGCAATCAGAGGGAAAAAACTCTGGACCACTTTTACTCCACACACAGAAACGCATACAAAGTTCTCCCTCGCCCTCCATTCGGCAAATCTGACCATAATTCTACAAGCAAAAATTAAAGCAGAAAGCACCAGTGACTCAATCAATATAATCAATATAAAAGTGGTCAGATGAAGAAGATGCTAAGCTACAGGACTGTTTTTCTAGCACAGACTGGAATATTTCCAGGATTCCTCTGATGGCATTGAGGAGTACACCACATCAGTCATTGGCTTCATCAATAAGTGCATCGATGACGTCGTCCCCACAGTGACCGTACATCCATACCCAAACCAGAAGCCATGGATTACAGGCAACATCCGCACTGAGCTAAAGGCTAGAGCTGCCGCTTTCAAGGAGCGAGACTCTAACCCGGAAGCTTATAAGAAATCCCGCTATGCCCTCCGACATACCATCAAACAGGCAAGGATCAATACAGGACTAAGATCGAATCATACAACACCGGCTCTGATGCTCGTCGGATGTGGCAGGGCTTGCAAACCATTACAGACTACAAAGGAAAGCACAGCCGAGAGCAGCCAAGTGACACAAGCTTACCGTTGTCATCGATGGCGCAGGCTGAGAGCTTCAAGTTCCTTGGTGTCCACATCACCAACCAACTAACATGGTCCAAGCACACCAAGACCGTCATGAAGAGGGCACGACAAAACCTATTCCCCCTCAGGAGACTGAAAAGATTTGGCATGAGTGCTCAGATCCTCAAAAGGTTCTACAGCTGCACCATCGAGAGCATCCTGATTGGTTGCATCACTGCCTGCTACGGCAACTGCTCGGCAACTGCTCGGCCTCCCCAGTGCAGCACATAATTTTTATTTTTCATATATATATTTTTAAATGCATTGTTGGTTAGGGCCTCGTAAGTGACTAATACAATTTGATTTGATTTGATAGGCAGGGGTCCCATCGATGTCTAGGGGAGGCGGAAGGGGACGGCATCAGCCAGGGGACCAGGAAACACCGGCCTGAGGAGGGAAACATGAAAGTGGGTGAGATCCGGGTAATTGGTGGGGAGTTGTAAATATTAAGTTACCTCATTGACCCTCCAGAGGACCTTGAAGAATTGAGTGTGAGAATTGGTTTGGGAACATATGGAGCATGAGTTGACATAGCAGGTGAATTCCTGTGCCAGGGTGGGCCACCAGCATTTATCGGAGAGGTTTTGGATAGTGCGGGTGATACATGGGTGTCCAAAGGTGAGGGATGTGTGTGCCCAGGTCAACAGTCGATCTCTTACCCCCATGTGGACGTAGATACGTTCTGGAGGGCAGATAGCAGGAGCGGGTTCACTCTCCAGAGCCTGGCAGATGTCCACATTTATGTCCCAAAACACGGGGTACAGGATGACCGATTGATGGGCTGGAGGGCACTTACAGGACTCTCAACCAGTGTGGAACCACAGGGAAAGCAGATCTTCCGGCATCCTGGTTCCCAGGCGGTGATTCTCATCCTCGACCAGGAGATGGTGGGGTTATGATGTTGGAGCCACTGGAGGGCTGGTGAATGGGTCTCACAGTGAAGGTGAGTGGTGCTGTGATTTGCGTGGTTGTGCCGAATCCCCAATGGGTGCTTGAACCGGAAAAGGAGAGGAGAGTGGGCACAAAGTTATGTTCAGGGACGAGGCAAGGGCCTGGTTGATGAAATTCCCTGCAGCACCGGAGTCCACTAAACAACACCTGAGGGACAGCCGGGTAGTGAAATAGGAACCAGAAAGGGTTTGGTGGAAAAAGATGATGATGGAATACTCACGCCTACCCTGGGAGACGGAAGGTCACGGGGCTGCCCCTCTGCTCTAGTGGACCCCGGGTTAGGACGCACCGGACACCACTGAAGTTTGTGCCCCTACTGGCTCCAGTAGGGACAGAGCCCCAGCAATCTCCAGCGAGGTCACTCTTTCTGGGAGAGGTGTGGAGTATCCTTTACCTCCATGGATTCAGGCTCTGCCTGAGGACAGCCAAAGGAGGGAGGCGAGTGGCGAGGTGGGCACCGCCGCTCCCGTAGAAAGTTATCCAGACGGATGGCCATCGCGATGAGTGCATCCAAGGATAGGTTGTCCGACAGGCCAACTCTGTCTGGACCTCTTCACGCAGTCCTCTCCGGAAGAGAGTGCGGAACGTCCGGCTCATTCCATCTGCTGGAGGCTGAAAGGTGAGGCAATACTCCACAGCTATCTGGGCACCCTGCTGGACCTGGATAGTTCGAAGACCACCCTGTACAGAGGCATGAACCTCTCTTATGAACCCAGCTCCTCATCTACCAGACAGCCGTAGCCCACTCCAATGCCCGCCCGGTCAGCAGGGAAATTACAGTGGCAACCTTGTACCTCTCAGTGGTGGGGGCTGTGTTTCCTGTCTCTCTGTGCCAGTTCGTCTTGTTTGTCAACCAGCGTTTTTGTGTCTCAGCTCCTGCTTTTCCCAGTCTCTCTTTTCTCGCCCTCCTGGTTTTGACCCTTGCCTGTCCTGACTCTGAGCCCGCCTGCTTCTGACCTCGAACGTGCATATCGCCTGGTACTGTTTGGACTCTGACCTGGTTAATGAACTCCCGCCTATACCCGACCTGCCTTTTGCCTATCCTTTTTACTATAATAAATATCGGAGCGCAACCATCTGCCTCCTGTGTCTGCATTTGGGTCTTGCCTTGTGCCCATATAGCTGCTTGCACATTGTGAGGCAGTATTCTGTCACGTACAGTTGAAGTCAGAGGTTTACATACACTTAGGTTGTAGTCATTAAAACTTGTTTTCAACCACTCCACAAATTTCTTGTTAACAAACTATAGTTTTGGCAAGTCAATTCTACTTTGTGCATGTCACAAGTAATTTTTTCCAACAATTGTTTACAGAAGGATTATTTCACTTAAAATTGACTGTATCATAATTCCAGTGGGTCAGAAGTTTACATAGAGTAAGTTGACTGTGCCTTTAAACAGCTTGGAAAATTACAGAAAATTATGTCGATTGACTAATTGACATAATTTGAGTCAATTGGAGGTGTACCTGTGGATGTATTTCAAGGCCTACTTTCAAACTCAGTGCCTCTTCGCTTATCATGGAAACATCTAAAGAAATCAGCCAAGACCTCAGAGAAAAAAATTGTAGGCCTCTACAAGTCTGGTTCGTCCTTGGGAGCAATTTCCAAACGCCTGAAGGTACCGTGTTCATCTGTACAAACAATAGTACGCAAGTATAAACACCATGGGACCACGCAGCCATCATACCGCTCAGGAAGGAGATGTGTTCTGTCTCCTAGAGATGAATGTACTTTGGTGCGAAAAGTGCAAATCAACCTTGTGAAGATGCTGGAGGAAACCAGTACAAACGCATCTATATCCACAGTAAAACGAGTCCTATATCGACATAACCTGAAAGGCCGCTCAGCAAGGAAGAAGCCACTGCTCCAAAACCGCCATAAAAAAGCCAGACTACGGTTTGCAACTTTACACGGGGACAAAGATCGTACTTTTTGGAGAAATATCCTCTGGTTTGATGAAACAAAAATAGAACTGTTTGACCATAATGACCATCGTTATGTTTGAAGGAAAAGGGGGGATCCTTGCAAGCCGAAGAACACCATCCCAACCGTGAAGCATAGGGGTGGCAGCATCATGTTGTGGGGGTGCTTTGCTGCAGGAGGGACTGGTGCACTTCACAAAATAGATGGCTTCATGAGGAAGGAAAATTATGTGTATATATTGAAGCAACATCTCAAGACAGCCTGGACGTTAAAGCTTGGTCGCAAGCTTGGTTCAAGCAAAGCTTGGTTCCAATTGGAAAATGACCCCAAGCATACTTCCAAAGTTGTGGCAAAATGGCTTAAGGACAACAAGTCAAGGTATTGGAGTGGCCATCACAAAGCACTGACCTATAGAACATTTGTGGGCAGAACTGAAAAAGCGTGTGCGAGCAAGGAGGCCTACAAACCTGACTCGGTTACACCAGCTCTGTCAGGAGGAATGGGCCAAAATTCACCCAACTTATTGTGGGAAGCTTGTGGAAGGCTACCCGAAACATTTAACTCAAGTTAAACAATTTAAAGGCAATGCTACCAAATACTAATTGAGTGTATGTAAACTTCTGACCCACTGGGAATGTGATGAAAGAAATAAAAGCTGAAAGACATTATTCTCTCTACTATTGTTCTGATATTTCACATTCTTACAATAAAGTGGTTATCCTAACTGACCTAAGACAGGGAATTTTTACTAGGATTAAATGTCAGGAATTGTGATTAACTGAGTTTAAATGTATTTGGCTAAGGTGCATGCAAAAACAGCTCATTGATGTGAAGTCAAAGGAGAATGGCAAGAATCGTGCAAGCTAACAGAGGCCTAAGTCACTGCATCTCAGGGCTAGAGGCGTCACTACAGACCCTGGTTCGGTTTCAGGCTGATTTCGATTTCAGGCCATGGCAGAACACTGACATTCCTGTCTTGCAGGAAAACACGCACAGAACGAGCAGTATGGCTGGTGGAATTGTCATGCTGGAGGGTCATGTCAGGATGAGCCTGCAGGAAGGGTACAACATGAGGGAGGAGGATGTCTTCCCTGTAACTCACAGCATTGAGATTGCCTGCAATGACAACAAGGTCAGTTGGATGATGCTGTGACACACCGGACCCTCCACCTCCAAATCAATCCCGCTCCAGAGTACAGAGTAACGCTCATTCCTTCGACGAAAAACGCGAATCTGACCATCACCCCTGGTGAGACAAAACTGTGACTCGTCAGTAAAGAGCACATTTTGCCAGTCCTGTTTGGTCCAGCGATGGTGGGTTTGTGCCCAGAGGCGACGTTGTTGCCAGTGATGTCTGGTGAGGACCTGCCGTACAACAGGTCTACAAGCCCTCAGTCCAGCCTCTCTCAGCCTATTGCGGACAGTCTGAGCACTGATGGAGGGATTGTGCATTCCTGGTGTAACTCGGGCAGTTGTTGTTGCCATCCTGTACTTGTCCCGCAGGTGTGATGTTCAGATGTACCGATCCTGTGCAGGTGTTGTTACACGTGGTCTGCCACTGCGAGGACGATCAGCTGTCCGTCCTGTCTCTCTGTAGCGCTGTCTTAGGTGTCTCACAGCACGGACATTGCAATTTATTGCCCTACGACATCTGCAGTCCTCATGCCTCCTTGCAGCATGCCTAAGGCATGTTCATGCAGATGAGCAGGGACCCTGGGCATCTTTTTTTGTTTGTTTTTCAGAGTCAGTAGAAAGTCCTCTTTAGTGTCCTAAGTTTTCATAACTGTGACCTTAATTGCCTACCGTCTGTAGGTGTCACGGCTGTCCTCGCTGACAGAAGGTGTGGACCAAAACGCAGAGTGGTTAGTGTTCATTCTTTTAATGAAAGTGAACAAAACAATTCAAAATACAAAAACAACCAACGTGACAAAACCGAAACCGTCCTGTGTGGCAACAAAACCTCCACAGGAACAAACACCCACAAAAAAACAGTGAAACCCTGGCTGCCTTAGTATGACTCCCAATCAGAGACAAACGATACACACCTGTCTCTGATTGAGAATCATACCAGGCCGAACACAAAAAGCCAACATAGAAATAGAAACCTAGACCAACCCACCCAACTCACGCCCTGACCAGCTAAAACAAATCCATAACAAAGGAAAACAGGTCAGGAACGTGACAGTAAGCTGTTAGTGTCTTAACGAGCGTTCCACAGGTGCATGTTCATTAATGGTTTACGGTTCATTGAACAAGCATGGGAAACAGTGTTTAAACCCTTTACAATGAAGATCTGTGAAGTTATTTGGATTTTTACAAATTATCTTTGAAAGACAGGGTCCAGAAAAAGGGACGTTTCTTTTTTTGTTGAGTTTATATATATATTTTTTTGGTGTTTTATTTTTTATTTCACCTTTATTTAACCAGCTAGGCAAATTGAGAACACGTTCTCATTTACAATTGCGACCTGGCCAAGATAAAGCAAAGCAGTTCGACACATACAACACCACATAGTTACACATGGAGTAAAACAAACATACAGTCAATAATACAGTGAAAAATAAGTCTATATACAATGTGAGCAAGTGAGGTGAGATAAGGGAGGTGAATGCAAACAAAATATATATATAAATAAAAATATAAAAAAAGGCCTTGGTGGCAAAATAAATACAATATAGCAAGTAAAAAAACACTGGAATGGTTGGTTTGCAGTGGAAGAAAGTGCAAAGTAGAGATAGAAATAATGGGGTGCAAAGGAGCAAAATAAATAAATAAATACAGTAGGTAAAGAGGTAGTTGTTTGGGCTAAATTATAGATGGGCTATGTACAGGTGCAGTAATCTATGAGCTGCTCTGACAGCTGGTGCTTAAAGCTAGTGAGGGAGATAAGTGTTTCCAGTTTCAGAGATTTTTGTAGTTCGTTCCAGTCATTGGCAGCAGAGAACTGGAAGGAGAGGTGGCCAAAGGTAGAATTGGTTTTGGGGGTGACCAGAGAGATATACCTGCTGGAGCGCGTGCTACAGGTAGGTGCTGCTATGGTGACCAGCGAGCTGAGATAAGGGGGGACTTTACCTAGCAGGGTTTTGTAGATGACCTGGAGCCAGTGGGTTTGGCGACGAGTATGAAGCGAGGGCCAGCCAACGAGAGAGGTACAGGTCGCAGTGGTGGGTAGTATATGGGGCTTTGGTGACAAAACGGATGGCACTGTGATAGACTGCATCCAATTTATTGAGTAGGGTTTTGTTGTTTGTGTGTGTGTTTTCTTGTTTTGTACTGTTCTGTAGTTTCGACCCAGTGATTCGTCTGACAAATAAATAAATGTGCCTCCTGCAGATTCAGGCATGGATCGAGGCTGACGAGAGTATTTATATTATTATTTTATTAGCGAAAGCATAAAGATGTTTGATGAAGAAGCCTCATTTGCCTTATGATCCATCCCAGTTGATATTCTGTGTAACCATGCGAAAGTCAGAGATTGTAATCTGAATGATGGCCAAAATATTTATTTATTTCTAATTTTAGAGGGGAGAGAAACCAAAATCCCACGTGCCTATTTTTTGGATAAGGACATCCTGGCCAGCCAAACCCTTCTCTATCCCGGACGACGCTGGGCCAATTGTATGTCAACACATGGGTCTCCCGGTCGTGGTCAGCGCGGGTATCGAACCAGTATCTGTAGCTACGCAGCAGTGTCTTAAACAGCTGCGCCACTCGGGAGGTCCCATCCACAAAGTTTTTAATGCTGATCAATTGCCTTGCACGAAGTATCAAAATGCAGAGGTGTTGGCAAGAGTCTATTGTCCTGCTAACAATTATTATACATGGTGTCCAGGTCAGAATAACCAAAACATGTATTTATTAAAGACTATCAGAAAGAATGTTGATACTTATTTATTTAGATCCAAAGCCATGAATGAGTGAGTCACTCAGCTTTATGTAGGTGCTGAGGCTATATGACTGAGTCACTCAGCCTTATGTAGGTGCCGAGGCTATATGACTGAGTCACTCAGCTTTATGTAGGTGTCGAGGCTATATGACTGAGTCACTCAGCTTTATGTAGGTGCTGAGGCTATATGACTGAGTCACTCAGCTTTATGTAGGTGCTGAGGCTATATGACTGAGTCACTCAGCTTTATGTAGGTGCCGAGGCTATATGACTGAGTCACTCAGCTTTATGTAGGTGTCGAGGCTATATGACTGAGTCACTCAGCTTTATGTAGGTGCTGAGGCTATATGACTGAGTCACTCAGCTTTATGTAGGTGCTGAGGCTATATGACTGAGTCACTCAGCTTTATGTAGGTGCTGAGGCTATATGACTGAGTCACTCAGCTTTATGTAGGTGCCGAGGCTATATGACAGAGTCACTCAGCTTTATGTAGGTGCTGAGGCTATATGACTGAGTCACTCAGCTTTATGTCGCTGCCGAGGCTATATGACTGCGCCATCAACTTGATTATTTTAGCAGACATCACTTGCCTAAATTCAGTCAACCCATATATCTTAAGAATATCATGGAAAATAATTTAACATTTTAGTTTTTTAGAGTAAAAACCTTAGTGTTACAACAGTTTTAGTCAGTAATATTGACGAGTAGAAACCCCCCAAAATATGTGTATTTTTCAGGGTGTGCGTGTGCAGGACAGAGGAATAGCAATTCTTACACTATTGTTCTAAATTCAATCACCTTTTTCATCCTCATCATTCAGTTCATTGAAATTCAATTTTGAAGTTGCGCACAATTATCAGTTTCTATGTAGGTTTATGTCGTCCATTCATTGTCAGTTAGAGACACAGTAGGACCTAAAAGTGTAATCAGTGCTCTAACTCCCCCTTGTGGTGGTCTGAAGCAATGAAGTGGTGACGCAGGGTACCGTACTAAACCATAATCTCAAAACTTTTAATTGAGCAACCACTGCATTACATTTTTGTATTTTTGTATTTTTTTTTTTTTGTATCTACATTTTTCCATCAGCTATTTGCGCTTTTGAATTTGTTGGAATTGGTAATCGTGACCAAGATTGAAGACTTATGTTGTGTTGTTTGGCTCAGCTAGCTAGCTAGCCTCAGCTAGCCTGTTTTGATTAGAATCCCTCAACACCGGCTCGATGAGAAGCCTGAAGTAGAGAACTGCATATGGAGATGCCGATACTAGTGAAGATACTCTTGACTTTTAATTATGTGTGGTGAGCTTTTAGCGCCTCGTTGGCAGCAGTAACTTTAGCATCACCCAAGTGGCTGCTACACAGAGTTAGTGGAGAGGAGTAGCTAACTAGCTAGTTAGCTAACCATCAAGCTACAAAGCCCTGAGCACGGACGTTGAGGACAGGATATCGAGGTGGGCTGCTGAGGCTGCAGACTTGACTGTCTCACTGACTCGGACTGGCTCCCTCCGTCCTCCGTGACATCCATGACTGAAGTTCCGTCTCTATGCCATCATATCTGCTTCAATTCATCTTTCATCCTTCCAGTCCCTAACTTACATCCTGTGTTAGTTATAATGTTATTGTTCTGCAGTTTTTTTGTAGTTTATGCTTTTATATATGCATTTAATGTTTTAGCTGTCAGAAAAATTAAATATCACACCATTTTCTGCATTACCAGCAAGGGGTCAATACCACCATTCTTCTGGCATTACCAGCAAAGGGTCAATACCACAATTATCCCAGCATTACCAGCAAGGGTCAATACCACCATTCTCGCAGCAAGGGTTAAATATCACTATTCTCCCAGCATTATCAGCAAAGGGTCAATACCACCATTCTCCCAGCATTATCAGCACTCCCGGCATTACCAGCAAGGGGTCAATACCACCATTCTCCCAGCAAGGGTCAAATATCACCATTATCCCACCATTATCAGCAAAGGGTCAATACCACCATTCTCCCAGCATTACCAGCACTCCCGGGATGACCAGCAAGGGTTCAATACCACCATTCTCCCAGCAAGGGTTAAATATCACCATTATCCCACCATTATCAGCAAAGGGTCTATACCACCATTCTACCAGCATTATCAGCACTCCCGGCATTACCAGCAAGGGGTCAATACCACCATTCTCCCAGCAAGGGTTAAATATCACCATTATCCCACCATTATCAGCAAAGGTTCAATACCACCATTCTCCCAGCATTACCAGCACTCCCGGGATGACCAGCAAGGGGTCAATACCACCATTCTCCCAGCAAGGGTTAAATATCACCATTATCCCACCATTATCAGCAAAGGGTCTATACCACCATTCTACCAGCATTATCAGCACTCCCGGCATTACCAGCAAGGGTTAAATATCACCATTATCCCACCATTATCAGCAAAGGGTCAATACCACCATTCTCCCAGCATTATCAGCACTCCCGGCATTACCAGCAAGGGGTCAATATTGTGAGCCACAAGTGGCCAAAGATTCGAAAGGCTAAAATAAATGAAAAATCAGTCGCAAAGTAAAACCGTCTGGAAGCCTTTTTTCCCCAGAGCTCATGGGTGCACAATAAGAGAGCAAGATTGTCAAAGATAAGAGATTCACCACGACTGTAAAAATCCAATTCCTGTAGAGTAGGAAGTGATAGAGCTCCAGTCTCCTCCTACTGTATGTTCTCCTCTGAAAGATTATATCATCGACTTGACCATGTTGTGTTGGACTCCTCTGAAAGCATTTTCGACAAAACAGTTTAAATTGACATAAACCTCCCAGGAAACAACTGTGGAAAAAAACATCCAAAAGAAAATACATGTTAAAAAAAATCTGTTCAAAAGACTGGATTATCATTATCTAACATTATCAATTTGAAGTAAACGTTATATTCTTTCAATTCGTTTTTTTCCCCAATGAGTAATAATTGAAAATCTCAATGAGCCTCAGGGTTCCTCCTTATTCTTAGAATCTCTCAAGAAACTTTTATAACTAAGTCCATTATATGTACATTAATTGAATTGTAGGCCTATTGTCCATTTAAAACTTACGATAAGAAATACTAGCCAGCTGCAAATGCTTTAACAAAAATGGAGCAGAAGTGTTGAGGTTCCAGAAGTGCTGCCTCCGTTTCAAGAAGAGAAACTCTTTGCTCTGAAATTCATGAAATATTCTTGTAATTTACAATTAGAAGAAATCTGTGAAAATGTGAGTAAGATTTGTTTTATTGTGCACAGGAATTCCAAAAATGATGTCCCAGATTTTTGGGGGAATCAACAGGAATCACTCTTGTTTATTTTTCAAATACGAGTCACAGTCTTCAAGAGAGGTTGGTTGAAAGACCAGTGTGGTAGCTACAGGAAGGGACAGGTTGGTTGAAAGACCAGTGTGGTAGCTACATGGAATGGACAGGTTGGTTGAAAGACCAGTGTGGTAGCTACATGGAATGGACAGGTTGGTTGAAAGACCAGTGTGGTAGCTACAGGAATGGACAGGTTGGTTGAAAGACCAGTGTGTTAGCTACAGGAATGGACAGGTTGGTTGAAAGACCAGTGTGGTAGCTACAGGAATGGACAGGTTGGTTGAAAGACAAGTGTGGTAGCTACAGGAATGGACAGGTTGGTTGAAAGACCAGTGTGGTAGCTACAGGAATGGACAGGTTGGTTGAAAGACCAGTGTGGTAGCTACATGGAATGGACAGGTTGGTTGAAAGACCAGTGTGGTAGCTACATGGAATGGACAGGTTGGTTGAAAGACCAGTGTGGTAGCTACATGGAATGGACAGGTTGGTTGAAAGACCAGTGTGGTAGCTACATGGAATGGACAGGTTGGTTGAAAGACCAGTGTGGTAGCTACAGGAATGGACAGGTTGGTTGAAAGACCAGTGTGGTAGCTACATGGAATGGACAGGTTGGTTGAAAGACCAGTGTGGTAGCTACATGGAATGGACAGGTTGGTTGAAAGACCAGTGTGGTAGCTACAGGAATGGACAGGTTGGTTGAAAGACAAGTGTGGTAGCTACAGGAATGGACAGGTTGGTTGAAAGACAAGTGTGGTAGCTACATGGAATGGACAGGTTGGTTGAAAGACCAGTGTGGTAGCTACATGGAATGGACAGGTTGGTTGAAAGACCAGTGTGGTAGCTACATGGAATGGACAGGTTGGTTGAAAGACCAGTGTGGTAGCTACATGGAATGCACAGGTTGGTTGAAAGACAAGTGTGGTAGCTACATGGAATGACGCCACCTGTTGGCGGACAAAGGGACCTTTCATACCAACTGAGACATACATCCCTCTCCTCCCCCTCATTGTGTCAGGGCGTAACCTTTTCTACCCCCCCCCCCCCCGCCCCCTTCAAAACACACCAACTCTTTCCAATTGAGTTGTTGTTGCTGCCATTGCTATTGGCTTTCAATAAGGCGCGGGGTTATCAGAGAGTGAAGGAGAAATTGCCTTGGCTCTGCCGTGGCCCTGATTGCACTATCGGAGCCGTCAGGGGGGCTCTTTATAAAGGGAGGGCGCTGGGGAGAGCGAGGTGGCGGCTGGCGTTTGGCCCCCTGATAAATCAGCCGGTGCTGGCAGCCTGCTCTCTGCTCCGTGCAGCCAGGCTGCTCCTGCCACGCTGCCGCAGTTCAGGGCCGTGTCTTGGCAAGGCAAGCCACCCTTCTCTAACATAACAGTCTCTAACAGAACAGGACCAGGGCTTCTCCCCCCCTCTCTCTCTCGCTCTTTCCCCCTCTCCTCTGTTGCCCTTGTCAAGGTTTATTTGTTTATCCCTGAACCACTCCACCATCACCACCGCCACCCCTACCCCTCTCTCTCCACGGCACATCACCACCGCCACTCCTACCCCTCTCTCTCCACGGCACATCACCACCGCCACCCCTACCCCTCTCTCTCCACGGCACATCACCACCACCACTCCTACCCCTCTCTTTCTCCACCACCCCTACCCTTCTGTCTCTGCACCCCACCACCCTTACCCCTCGCTCTCCACGCCACATTGTTCTTAACCCTGCCAAAATTGTTCTCGCCTCCCCTATCTTATTCTGCATATTTTCCCCACTTAATTTATTAAATTAGGAAATGTTGTGGGGATTAATTGATTTCTGCCTCCATTGCTGCTGCTTTTTATTGTTCTCTATATTTGTGTAGATTTTCTCTTTTTCATGGAGATGACTGACGAGCCTGGGAAGTACTGCACCACACAGCAACCTCACAGAATAAACATTAGATTGGTTTTGTGATAAACGTCAGATACTGAAAATGTACAACTTTAAGATCTAAGCCTCAAACTCAGCTAACCTACTGTCAGTACTCAGTACACGCCGTGACAGAAATCACTTAATGTACAGTGAGTACCTTGTGAAAGTCTACACACCACTTGCACAGTGTTCACATTTTGCTGCCTTAAAATTAAATGTAAAAAATTCAAGTGAGAGAAATGTAATACATCATTTTTTTAAATGAAGACGTCCTGATTGCATACGTCTTCACGGCCCAGAGTTAATACTTGGTAGAAGCACCTTTGGCAGCCATTACAGCTAGAAATCATTTTGAACCATATTTTACTAACTTTTCACAACTACTAAGGCAACTTTGTATATTGTTTTCATCATAATTGTTCCAGCTCAGTAAATTTTGTTGGGAACCATTGATGGCCAGCAATATTCAATATTTGTAAACAACAGGTGTGGGCTAACAGTGGCATGCTTTGTAAACAACAGGTGTGGACTATCAGTGAAGTGCTTTGTAAACAACAGGTGTGGACTAACAGTGAAATGCTTTGTAAACAACAGGTGTGGACTATCAGTGAAATGCTTTGTAAACAACAGGTGTGGACTAACAGTGAAATGCTTTGTAAACAACAGGTGTGTACTGAGAGTTAAATGCTTACTTACAGGCCCTTCCCAACAATGCAGAGAGAGAACGTTTTTAAATAATAGGAAAATAATAACACGAGGAATAAATACACAATGAGTAACGATAACTTGGCTCTATACACGGGATACCAGTACCGAGTCCATGTAGAAAGGGTACGAGGTAATTGAGGTATATGTACATATGGGTAGGGATATTCAAAACTTGTCTCTGATTTTGAAGAAAATTTAAGTCAGGACTGAGACTAGACCACTCAGGAACACTCAACACCTCTTGGAAAACCATTATTTGTCATAAAAATAGGCTCACTATATCCCAGGGTTAGGTTTACAGAAAACCGAGGCGGGTTTTCCTGTAGATAGAATCCCTTATTAGATTTAATTGTAAGGCAGCAAAATGTGAATACTGCGCAAGACTTTCTCTAGCGACTGCATTTGATTCCTTTAGACATGGTACACAGATTTATTTCTTATCATTTTAAATAAAAGTTTGATCAAGATGGTGTTTTGCTTCAGGTGAATAACGTGGTTCCTTTATAAATCTGTTGGTCAAATTCAGGAACAAAAGGTGATTAATTATCGACAGGCCTTATATATTTACTGTATCAGCACCTGGCATATTTACGGTCGTAGAAAATGTTATATTTAGTTATAGCATACATTTTTATTGTAATATAACTTTAAAATCCTAACATTTAACCAGACGGGTAGGAAATTATGCCACTGTAAAAAATGTCTTCTGAATTTGAACTCTTCATCTCCAATTGGATAGTCATCTTTATGTCGTCCAATAAAACCCTGATTTGTGGAGCTCTCAAGTGTTTGCTTGATAAGATTGGTGCAGAATAATTGCCAGCAAAATGACAATCCCACCTCTCCCTCCCTCCCTCTCTCCCTCCATCCCTCCCTCCACCTCTCCCTCCCTCCATCTCTCCCTCCATCCCTCCATCTCTCCCTCCATCCCTTCACATCTACCTCCCGCCCTCCACATCTCCATCCCTCCCTCCATCCCTCCCTCCACCTCTCCATCCCCCCATCTCTCCCTCCATCCCTCCATCCCCCCACCTCTACCCCCCTCCCTCCCTTCCTCCACATCTCCATCCCTCCCTCCATCCCTATTCCCTCACTCCCTCCATCCCTCCTTCCATCCCTTCACCTCTACCTCCCTCCCTCCATCCCCATCCCTCCACCTCTACCTCCCTCCCTCCACATCTCCATCTCTCCCTCCATCCCTATTCCCTCTCTCCCTCCATCCCTCCCTCCACCTCTCCCTCCCTCCATCTCTCCCTCCATCCCTCCTTCCATCCCTTCACCTCTACCTACCTCCCTCCATCCCTCCGTCCCTCCCTACATCCCTCTACCTACCTCACTCCCTCCACATCTCCATCCCTCCCTCCCTCCCTATTCCCTCTCATCCCCAAATCCCTCCATCCACCTCTACCTCCATCCATCCCTCCTTTTATCATTTCATCCCTCTCTCCCTTAACGCACAACCCCCAGCCCCCCATATAGGCATATAAACGTATATTAGAGTAATTCTGAAATCAAATGAAATGAAAAGATCACAGCATTGGAGATGGGAGAGTGATTAAATAATTAAATGATTCTGTCCACTACTACCCCACTCCAGGTGCCGTAGGTTGATGCAGATGCTCTTTGCGGTAGCTATGAGATTGCCATAAGTGTTCAATTACACATATATCTTTTTTTTTAAAGGCACAGATGAGGCTGCAGTGGCCCCCCCCAGTTAAGTTCATGTCCTGATTAATTTCAGATTAATGCTGTCGTTTCCTTCAGCGTTGTAATTTCTCCTCCTGCCACTTGAGTGTATGTAAATGAAATCCGTTCTGAGTTTCGTCCGGATCTCCTCAATTTTTTTCTAATTAGATGGACATGGATATACTGGTAAATGTGATTTAACAACCTATTGATATGTTGCACTAAGATCCTGCCTGGAGACCCACAGAGACACACACTACCGAATACTTTGGGACCTTATACTCCCAACATCTATCACATTAACATTAAAAGATGGCGCCGCAGTCATAGCAACCGTTTTAGAGTCTCATGACCAATTCTGCTATTAATTATATATATATATTTTTTCAATCTTCGACTTTTTTTTGTACATAATGTCTCCGCCATTATTTCCTATGACCGAAAACAGGTTCTGGATATCAGAACAGCTATAATTAACCTGGATTTGGATGACTCTGGACGTACTGCTTACTCCGGACCAGGCCGTAATCCCCGGGACTCAAAATGTAGGATATTATGGCGCAAAAGAGGCAGACGAGCCAGAATCCTGACGATGTTGGCGAGCAAATAAACCGCCTCTACCCTCCGTTCTGTTAGCGAACGTACGGTCACCGGAGAACAAACTGGAGGAGCTCTGTTCGAGACTATCCTATCAACGGGACCTGAAGAACTGTAATATTCTATGTTTCATAGAGTCGTGGCGGAACAAGGACATGGATAATATACAGTTCATCTTGCTGGCTTTTCCGTTTCATAGTTAAGGCCGTTCGGCAGGCTCGGGTAAGATGAGGGGAGGAGGGGTGTGTCTCGAAGTTTTTGCTCACCTGAGTTAGAATACCTCATGATAAGCTGCAGACCAAGAGAGTTTTCATCTATATTTTTCGGAGCTGTCCATTTACCGCCTCAAACCGATACTGGCACTAAGGCAGCTCCTCAACGAGCTGTGTAGGGCCATAAGCTAACCAGAAACTGCACACCCAGAGGCAGCGTTCCTAGTGGTCGGTGATTTTAACGCAGGGAAAATGACATTTGGTTTTACTTCATTTTAAACAGCATGCCACCTTTGCAAACAGAGGTGACAAAATTCTAGATCACCTTTACTCCACACACAGATAACATTTACACCACACGCAGATAACATTTACACCACACACAGATAACATTTACACCACACACAGATAACATTTATACCACACACAGAAAACATTTACACCACACACAGAAAACATTTACACCACACACAGTAAACATTTACACCACACGCAGATAACATTTACACCACACACAGATAACATTTACACCACACACAGATAACATTTACACCACACACAGAAAACATTTACACCACACACAGAAAACATTTACACCACACGCAGATAACATTTACACCACACACTGATAACATTTACACCACACACAGATAACATTTACACCACACACAGAAAACATTTACACCACACGCAGATAACATTTACACCACACACTGATAACATTTACACCACACACAGATAACATTTACACCACACACAGAAAACATTTACACCACACACAGAAAACATTTACACCACACACAGATAACATTTACACCACACACAGGAAACATTTACACCACACGCAGATAACATTTACTCCACACACAGGAAACATTTACACCACACGCAGATAACATTTACTCCACACACAGGAAACATTTACACCACACACAGAAAACATTTACACCACACACAGATAACATTTACACCACACACAGGAAACATTGCCCAGTGACGCGAGCCTACCAGACGAGCTAAATGCCTTCTATGCTCTCTTCGATACGATGTGAGTTAAACCTTTAAACAGGTTAACATTCACACAGATGGAGTACCAGGACACGTACTCAGAGCATGTGCGAACCAGCTGGCAAGTGTTTTTCACTGACATTTTCAATCTCTCCCTGACCCAGTCTGTAATAACCACATGTTTCAAGCAGACCACCATAGTCCCTGTGCCCAAGAACGCCAAGGTAACCTGTCTAAATGACTATCACCTCGTAGCACACACATCTGTAGCCATGAAGTGTTTTGAAAGTCTGGTCATGGATAAAATCAATACTATCATCACAGACACCCTGGACCCACCCTCATTGTGGATTTATTCCTCATGTTATTGTTATTCTATATGTTTCTCTCTGTATTGTGAAGTTGTGAAGTGCCCGTAAGTCAGCGTTTCACTGTTAGTCCACACCTGTTGTTTACCAAGCATTTCACTGATAGTCTACACCTGTTGTTTACCAAGCATTTCACTGTTAGTCTACACCTGTTGTTTACCAAGCATTTCACTGTTAGTCTACACCTGTTGTTTACCAAGCATTTCACTGTTAGTCTACACCTGTTGTTTACCAAGCATGTGACAAATAACAAATGATTTGATTAATCACAATAAGTTATTGGAAAAATATGCATTGCATTATTAGTTCTGATCGTTTCATCTCATTTTGGTAAGTTGGTATGAGTTACATCTAGTTACAGTACATTAGTGATGCAAACTTGGATGTTGCAGTGCTTTTGAGACACACTTTTGAGGTGAACTGTACTGCGATTCTCTATTTCAGAGCGCACACAGAGGTGACCACCACACTGCGGTCTGAGGATGTCTGGAAATATAAGAACGTGCTTCTTTAATTATATTGTCAACGATTGATGATTAATCAAAGCTATGATAAATAGATGATCCTGTGATAAAATGGCTCCGTATTGATGCTCATATTAAATCAGGAGATAGCCATAAATTGAAACTGATGGAGACACATCAACAAGTGAGCTTGGTCTTTCTCTGACCCTCCACATCTTCCATTAGAAGACACACCAGGGACCCCAGCCTTCCTCTGGCTCTTTGGACAGCCCCCTCACCCAGGCCTCTGGTCCAATGTGCTTTGTTCTCGTTAGTTCTTTGTCCCGGTTCCTCCTGGTTCTGCCAGTGGAAATGAGCCAGATAGCCCCCTCTTCCTGCCTGGGCCATAGAGGCAGGCGTGTCGCATGGGGGCCTTTTTGTGTGAACAGCATGGGGTGGGGGGGGGTGCAGATGCCTGTTCCCCAGAGACACAGCGGAGGTTAATGATCTCACAGCCTCTGCTGAAATAAATAAATCACTTCCAGCCAGGAGTCTGAATAAATCTCCTCTCAAACTGCCATTTGCTGGAGCAAGGACCACCAGTTGCTAATGATTGCGTTTTCTCTCTCTTTCCCTTGATTGCCCGAGGGGGTAGCTTGTGACACAGATGAGTTCTTCCCTCTCTCTCTCTCTCTCTCTCTCTCTTTCTCACTCACTCTCCCAATTTTTTTTGTGGCTATTCTAATTCACTGTCAGGGGACATTAGCTAGCTGACAGGAGTTTGGACTGGGTAGGGGATCGTTGGTAGTGACAGTGGTAGTTGTTTCTTGTTTGGACAGAGCTGATTGTTAGAGGCGTGCTGCGCTGTAGGGGGGAGAAGGGTCAGTCACAATACAACACCACCATTTAACTAAGACATCTGTCACTTCCCCTGTATCAGTGCCTGCAGTAGCCCAACGCAGTAGCCCAACGCGGTAGCCCACGCAGTAGCCCAATGCAGTGGCCTACCACCAATGCTACTGTGTAATCAGTTATTACTAGATGGATAGTTTTGAAAGAAACTTGAAGAAGGGAAGGATGCATCATGATTGTCTGTTAAAATGTTCATACTAATGTTATATACAATGGGTCATAGTTAAAGGGTCAATCTGCGATTGCTACAACGAAAGTGTTCACACAGTGACGCTGACCCATGTTGACTCCAATGCTTCCCACAGTTAAGTTGTCAAGTTAGCTGGTGGACCATTTTTGATAGACACGAGAAACTGTTGAGCGTGAAAAACCCAGCAGCGTTGCAGTTCTTGACACAAACCGGTGGGCCTGGCACCTACTACCAAACCCTTTTTGTCTAGCCCATTCTCCCTCTGAATGGCACACATACACAATCCATGTCTCAATTGTCTCAAGACTTAAACATACTTTATTTATTTAACCTGTGTCCTCCCCTTCATCTACACTGATTGAAGTGGATTTAACAGGTGACATCAATAAGGGACCATAGCTTTCACCTGGGTTCACATCTAGGTCAGTCTATGTCATGGAAAGAGCATGTTTTGTACACTCAGTGTATATACCCATTGCATTTGAGAGTGGTTACATTTCTCCAGCCTCATCCCTCAGCTCTTTACCAAAACAGAGGCAAGGTGGTGCTTTGTTATCGTTTGAACTGCAGATTGTCACTTTAAGAGTCTCCAATGTAGCCTATTTTATGAGAAATGATAGATAGAAACAAGTTTCTTTGCCATCCACTGATGAGAACATTACAATGCTAAACCTTTTGGTAGAAGGAGTGATTTCCACACATAGAATTCGATATACAGTGTGTAATATCCCCCGTGGATTTATTTACATTTTATTGTGTAAACGATCTACACAAAACATTATGTAATGTCAAAGTGGAAGGATTTTTTAATTAATACATTTTTTAAGAAGACAGAAAAATTATCAAACACAACTTTACCATTGATTTGTATCAAGTTAGCAACACCTTTGGTAGCAATTACAGCTGTGCCTTTTTCTTCTCTAAGAGGTTTGCACTCCTGGATTGTGCGATAGTTGAACATTACTCTTTTCAAAATTCTTTGAGTTCAGCCATTTTCAGGTCTTGCCATAGATTTTCAAGCAAATTTAAGTCAAAACTGTAACTTGGCCACTCAGGAACATTCAAAGTCTTCATGGTAAGCAACTCCAGTGTAGATTTGGCTTTGTGTTGTAGATTATTGTCCTGCTGAACGGTGAAGTCATCTCCCAGTGTCTGGTGTAAAGCAGTCTGAAGCAGGTTTTCCTCTAGGAGTTTTCCTGTGGCTAGTTTCACCCCGTTTCTTTTTTTAAATCTCGTTTATCCCAGTCTTTACCGATAGCAAGCATACCCATAACATGATGCAGCCACCACCATGCAATATTGTCTTGCAATATTTTTTTATTCTGTATACTTGTTTTGTTGTTTTCACTCTGTCATTTAACTTTTTGTCAATATGGGGGCGCTGTTTTCACTTTGTAAAAATTCGTTCCCAAATTAAACTGCCTCATACTCAATTCTTGCTCGTACAATATGCATATTATTATTACTATTGGATAGAAAACACTCTCTAGTTTCTAAAACCGTTTGAATTATATCTGTGAGTAAAACAGAACTCAAGTTGGAGCAAACTTCCTGTCAGGAAGTGAGAAATCTGAAATCGGGCACTCTGTTCTAGGGTCAGTTTATTAATTTGCATGTATTCTATTGGTCGACATGCACTGCATACGCCTTCCCCTAGATGTCAGCAAGCAGTGAGAGTTGGAATGGAGTTGCTAGGCAGATGGAGTTGGAATGGAGTTGCCATCCAGAGGCCATATAAGGGCTCTTGGAACCGGGGGTGCACTCTTTTCAACGTTCGCCATGACGCGAGACAGACCTCAGGATGGCATTCTGGAAAGCTCTCGTTATAGGCCTTAGATATATCCGGCTCTGATTTTATTCGATATAGGTGTTAAAAACGTCATAATGTAGTTATTTTAAACCGAGTTATATCAGTTTATATCAGTATATTGCGATTTTCGGAATTTTCTTAGTGCTGCGCTTTAGTGAGTTGGACACGTCTTCGCCACATGGCTAATGTTTACTGCTAATTCCAAAGTTGAAGGCGACAAACTACAACCGAGCAACGATTTTTCTGGACAAAGGACAACTTGCCCAAGATTCTGATGGAAGCTCATCAAAAAGTAAGAACTATTTATGATGTTAATTCGTTGTTCTGTTGAAAAATGTAAAACTACTATTCCGCCATTAATTTCGGTGCGGTCTCGCTTTAAAGCACGCTGTATGTCGTAGTAACGTTAATTTTAAAAATCTAACACAGCGGTTGCATTAAGAACTAATGTGTTTTTCATTTGCTGTCCAACCTGTATTTTTTAGTCAAGTTAATGATTAGTTATTGATTAGATTAGGTGCCTCTCCCAAGATTTCTCCCGACATTTTCTTTGCAGCTTGGCTACTATTCTCATTGTATAACCACGATTTGTGCCGCTAAATATGCACATTTTCGAACAAACAATATATGTATTGTGTAATATGATGTTATAGGACTGTCATCTGATAAAGTTTTGAGAAGGTTAGTGAAAAATGTAATATCTTTTGCTGGTTTATTCGCTTTCGCTAACGTGCATGAATCAATGCTGCTGTGTGGTTGGCTATTGTAGTAAGCTAATATAATGCTAAAATGTGTTTTCGCTGTAAAACACTTAAAGAATCTGAAATATTGGCTGGATTCACAAGATCTTTGTCTTTCATTTGCTGTACGCTGTGTATTTTTCATAAATGTTTTATGATGAGTATTTAGGTAATTCACGTTGCTCTCTGTAGTTATTCTAGTTGCTTTGGTGAGAGTTGTGATGGTGGCTGCAATGTAAAACTATGATTTATACCTGAAATATGCATATTTTTCGAACAAAACACATGCTATACAATAAATATGTTATCAGACTGTCATCTGATGAAGTTGTTTCTTGGTTAGTGACTATTTATATCTTTATTTGGTCGAATTTGTGATAACTACCTATGCAGGAAAAAAATGGTGGAGTAAAAAGTTGTGTCTTTTGCTAGGGTGGTTAGCCAATAGAAATACATATTGTGTCTTCCCTGTAAAACATTTAAAAAATCAGAAATGAAGGCTGGATTCACAAGATGTGTATCTTTCATTTGGTGTCTTGGACTTGTGATATCATGAACATTTTATTATATGATATCCCTGTGGCTTTAGGCTAGAATATGCTAGTCAGCTTTTTTGATGGGGGGGATCCCGGATCCGGGTTTGTGTCACTACTAAGGGTGAGTGCTATTCACATTTTAATACTGTCATACCGTTTCTGTACCATACTGGGTTATTCTGTATTAACAAAAATGCACACCAGAGCCGCTATTTTAAGAAACACACAAAACAATAGGTAACAGGGATGTTGATCCGTGATTAGTAACCAAGAAGCTTGACCTTTGACATCTAGCCACTTAGCTAGCAAGTTTAGCAAACCAAATGCATTGCTGTGGCCTCATTTTATAACCGTTGTGTACATTTCACACAACATTTCTGCGTGCGGCAGTTCTGAAAAGTCTGAGCACGTACTAAAACATTGAGATTTATCAACTTGACGTACGCCATACATACCCATGTTACATACATTACATACATACCCATGTTTCTCATTATGAGATTTATCAACTTGGCGTACGCCATACATACCCATGTTACATACATTACATACATACCCATGTTTCTCATTATGAGATTTATCAACTTGGCGTACGCCATACATACCCATGTTACATACATTACATACATACCCATGTTTCTCATTATGAGATTTATCAACTTGGCGTACGCCATACATACCCATGTTACATACATTACATACATACCCATGTTTCTCATTATGAGATTTATCAATTTGGCGAACGCCATAATGTTTCATAACATAACATACCCATGTTTCTCATTATGAATCAGACCTATTGTAAAACTGTGCATGGATTAAAACTCCACCTGGAAAACACCTCCAGTCACCTTTTATGGTGACAGTAACGCCCTTATCCATATTTATGGTGACAATAACGCCTTTTATCCACCTTTTATGATGACAGTAACGCACTTTATCCACCTTTTATGGTGACAATAACACCCTTTATCCACCTTTTATGGTGACAATAACGCCCTTATCCACCTTTATGGTGACAATAACGCCTTTTATCCACCTTTTATGGTGACAATAACGCCCTTTATCCACCTTTTATGGTGACAATAACGCCCCTTATCCACCTTTTATGGTGACAATAACGCCCTTTATCCACCTTTTATGGTGACAATAACGCCCTTTATCCACCTTTTATGGTGACAATAACGCCCTCCAGTCACCTTTTATGGTGACAATAACACCTTTATCCACCTTTTATGGTGACAATAACGCCCTTCAGTCACCTTTTATGGTGACAATAACACCCTTTATCCACCTTTTATGATGACAATAACGCCCTTTATCCACCTTTTATGGTGACAATAACGCCCTTTATCCACCTTTTATGTTGACAATAACGCCCTTTATCCACCTTTTATGGTGACAATAACACCCTTTATCCACCTTTTATGGTGACAATAACGCCCTTTATCCACCTTTTATGTTGACAATAACGCCCTTATCCACCTTTATGGTGACAATAACACCCTTTATCCACCTTTATGGTGACAATAACGCCTTTTATTTGCTGTATATTTTGGAAGTATTGGCATTAGGCCACAGCATTGTTGTTCAATATTTAGTTTATCAATTGATTATTGGGTTTATATGTCCTGTCTTGGTATAGGCTCAGAGATGAAATAGTCAATGATGTTGTGCTCCTATCGCACAGCAATACTGTAGCCTACTCATATTGTCAAATATTTTCCATAAGCTACCGTGTTGGCAGAATGTTTTAATCTTTAGCAGTAATTTATCTGGAAAAGGACTGTCTTTTTCTGAACGAGAAAACAACGGTAAATTGTCATGGACCTGTAAGTAGAACGTTTGAATTCAACAATGTGTTAAATCTAAATATGATGGACTGCCCATGACTTCTAAAACAGGCTACTGAAATAAAGGTAATTACTGTACTTACAGTAGTAACAGTTCTATTTCTCGTGTTTTTTTTCCGTTCTACTTTACTTTTTTGATTAATTTTTTATCGTACTACTGATATTTATTACTGCATTGTTGGGAAAGTGCAAAGCAAGAAAGCATTTTCACTGTACTTATGCCACATGACAATAAAACGTTGAAACTTGAAAGTTTGCGGGGAGGTGAGCACATTTGCACGTCAAGTCAATTTAAAAAAAAGTATATTAGAAACTTTTTTTGTGAAAACTGGCGTACGCATATTTTGGGGTATATTTTGAACGCACGGTTTTTAAGTGAGCTGGATGTGATGTATTTAACACATCTTAGATTTCTTATAGTTATAAGCAGTGTTGTAGCAGTGTTATAGCAGTGTTGTAGTTTCCTTCCTCTCCTGCAGCTCAGTTCAGAAGGACGACTGTATCTTCGATGTGTCTGGGTGGTTTAATGCATCATGCTGTAGCATAGTTATCAACTTGACCGTGCTTTAAGAGATATTCAATGTCTGATTTGTTATTGTTACCCATCTACCAATCACTGCCCTTCTTTAATGAAGCTTACAAAAAGCTTCCTGGTCTTTGTAGGTAAGTCTGTGAATTCAAGATTTGATTGAGGGACCATACAGATTAAAGGGGTAGTCCTCATAAAATCACATCAAACACTATTTCGCACAGAGTGAGTCCATGTAACTTATTATGTGATTTGTTAAGCCACATTTTACCTCCTAAACTAATTTAGGCTTGCCTAAACAAAGGGGGTGAATACTTTTTTTTTTTTTTTTTTTACAAATTTGTAGAATTTTATTGACATTATGTAAAAAAAAAAATGGTGTAGTTCAATGTAAAAATGTTAGCTATTTCAATCCCACTTTGTAACGTAACAAAATGTGGTTAAAAACCCAAGAGGGTGAATACTTATGATACCCACTGTATTCATTCCATAGGATCTACACCGCTTTCAGAAAACATTCACACCCCTTGACTTTTTCCACAATTTGTTGTGTTAGAGCCTAAATTCAAAAAGGCACTCGCACATCTGAGCTATCTTTGTTTCCGGTGCATGGTAACAGTTGAATAAGATGAGAACAAGAAAGAAACCTGCATTCTGCTCTCGCTAGTATCACTGCTTAAGCTTTACGTATCGGCCTCAAGGCCTTCGTCAGAGCTTTTGTTATGTTAGAGCCCGATTTTTTAAATGGATTACATTTAGATTTTGTCACTGATCTACACACATTACCTCATAATATCAAAGTTGAATTCTGTTGATACAAGCACCTTTCGTAACTCAGTTGCAGGAGAGGAAGGAAACTGCGTCTCTCGGATTTTACCACGAAGCCAATGGTGACTTTAAAACAGTTACAGAGTTTAACAGTGATAGGAGATAACCAAAATGACAGAGTGAAAAGAAGGAAAGAAATTAACTTTATGTTTGGGGCAAATCCAACACAACACATCATGGTAAGGTCTACTGTATTTGGCGCATGTGACAAATACAATTTGATTAGTATTTTCAAGCATGGTAGTAGCTGCATCATGTTATGGGTATGCTTGTCATCGGCAAGGGCTAGGGAGTTTTTTCTAGGGATTTAAAGAAACGGAATAGAACTAAGCACTGGCAAAATCCTAGAGGAAAACCCGGTTGTCTGCTTTCCAACAGACACTGGGAGATGAATTCATATTACAGCAGGACAAGGACCTAAAACGAGGCCAAATATACACTGAAGTTGAATGTTCCTGAATGGCCTGGTTACAGTTTTGACCTAAATTGGGCTGAAAATATATGTCAAGACTTGAAAATGGCTGTCTATTAATGATCAACAACCAACTTTACAGAGCTTTAAGAATTTTGAGAAGAATAATGGGCAAATGGTGCACAATTCAGGTGTGGAAAGCTATTAGAGACTTACCCAGAAAGACTCATATCTGTAATCGCTGGCAAAGGTGCTTCTACAAAGTATTGAATTAGGAGTGTTAATACTTATGTAAATCAAATATTTCTGGATTTTATTTTCCATTAATAAAACATTTAAAAAATATATTTTGTCACGTTCGTTATAAGGATCGGACCAAGGCGCAGCGTGGTATGCGTACATTCTTATTTATTAAAAGAATGAAACACTGAACAAACAAACAAAATAACAAAATGAAACATGAAGCTATACAAACAAGTGCTGACAGGCAACTAAACATAGACAAGATCCCACAAACACCAAATGGATAATGGCTACCTAAATATGATCCCCAATCAGAGACAATGATAAACAGCTGCCTCTGATTGGGAACCATATCAGGCCACCATAGACATACAAATCACCTAGACCTACAAAAAAAACCTAGATATACAAAAAAACCTAGACAATACAAAAACTAGCGTACCCACCCTAGTCACACCCTGACCTAACCAAAATATAAAAAAACAGAGATATCTCAGGTCAGGGCGTGACACATTTTTTCTTCCACTTTGACATAATGACAATTACATCCATTTTAATCCCACTTTGTAACACAACAAAATGTGTAAAAAGTGGAAGGGGTGTGAATACTTATCTGAAGACACTGTATGTGTGTCTACATACCCACTACTACCAAATGAATGAGACTGGGAGAATCGCAAAGTGCCCAACGATTAGCTGGCAATTACTACCTGCCTTCCATTGTAATTAGTGTCTCCAATGGAGTTGTGTCAATAATCAATGACACCATTCAGGACCAATTAGAACACGGTGAACAGAACGAGAGAATGCAACAGATGCAGACAGCCCCTAACACTGGGGTGGGTTACTAGATATATTGGGTTTACTTTCTAACGGCTAAATTGAGCAGAGATTGAATGGAGGGGTGTAGAGAAGCTAATCTCCCCCCATATCAAACTGGAGACACTGTAGTGCACTGTGACATGTCCCAATTTTTTTTTTATCAAACACAATGTATTTATTGTCTATACCTTCACATTTACAACAGGATGCATGCAATTTACACTGAAACACTCGATATCCCCCCCAAAATATATATATGTCTGTGTTAGTGATGCGCGGATTGACTCATAACCCACAGACCTAACGGGTTATATCCACGGGGTTTGGGGTCATGAAATGTTGTGTGGATGAAGGGATTGTGAAGGATGAAGGGCTGGTTGAATAAAGAGAAAAACAATACACACAAAAATAATCCATAAATGTACAACTGTTGTGCAAATCAGATCTGAAGGCTACATTGAGATGTTTCTTTCATTCCTTGAATCTGGTGTTAGTGTGTAGTCTCAGCTATAGAGTCTAACTGTATCTAGTGTGTAGTCTCAGCTATAGAGTCTAACTGTATCTAGTGTTAGTGTGTAGTCTCAGCTATAGAGTCTACCTGTATCTAGTGTGTAGTCTCAGCTATAGAGTCTAACTGTATCTAGTGTGTAGTCTCAGCTATAGAGGCTAACTGTATCTAGTGTTAGTGTGTAGTCTCAGCTATAGAGTCTAACTGTATCTAGTGTGTAGTCTCAGCTATAGAGTCTAACTGTATCTAGTGTTAGTGTGTAGTCTCAGCTATAGAGTCTAACTGTATCTAGTGTGTAGTCTCAGCTATAGAGTCTAACTGTATCTAGTGTTAGTGTGTAGTCTCAGCTATAGAGTCTACCTGTATCTAGTGTGTAGTCTCAGCTATAGAGTCTAACTGTATCTAGTGTGTAGTCTCAGCTATAGAGTCTAACTGTATCTAGTGTGTAGTCTCAGCTATAGAGTCTAACTGTATCTAGTGTGTAGTCTCAGCTATAGAGTCTAACTGTATCTAGTGTTAGTGTGTAGTCTCAGCTATAGAGTCTAACTGTATCTAGTGTTAGTGTGTAGTCTCAGCTATAGAGTCTAACTGTATCTAGTGCGTAGTCTCAGCTATAGAGTCTAACTGTATCTAGTGTGTAGTCTCAGCTATAGAGTCTAACTGTATCTAGTGTGTAGTCTCAGCTATAGAGTCTAACTGTATCTAGTGTTAGTGTGTAGTCTCAGCTATAGAGTCTAACTGTATCTAGTGTGTAGTCTCAGCTATAGAGTCTAACTGTATCTAGTGTGTAGTCTCAGCTATAGGGTCTAACTGTATCTAGTGTTAGTGTGTAGTCTCAGCTATAGAGTCTAACTGTATCTAGTGTGTAGTCTCAGCTATAGGGTCTAACTGTATCTAGTGTTAGTGTGTAGTCTCAGCTATAGAGTCTAACTGTATCTAGTGTGTAGTCTCAGCTTACCCTCCCGGGTGGCGCAGTGGTCTAGAGCACTGCATCGCAGTACTAGCTGCGCCACCAGAGTCTCTGGGTTCACGCCCAGGCTCTGCCGCAGCCGGCCGCGACCGGGGGGTCCATGGGGCGACGCACAATTGGCTTAGCGTCGTCCGGGTCCGGGTTAGGGAGGGTTAGAGTCTAACTGTATCTAGTGTTAGTGTGTAGTCTCAGCTATAGAGTCTAACTGTATCTAGTGTGTAGTCTCAGCTATAGGGTCTAACTGTATCTAGTGTTAGTGTGTAGTCTCAGCTATAGAGTCTAACTGTATCTAGTGTGTAGTCTCAGCTATAGAGTCTAACTGTATCTAGTGTGTAGTCTCAGCTATAGAGTCTAACTGTATCTAGTGTGTAGTCTCAGCTATAGAGTCTAACTGTATCTAGTGTTAGTGTGTAGTCTCAGCTATAGAGTCTAACTGTATCTAGTGTGTAGTCTCAGCTATAGAGTCTAACTGTATCTAGTGTTAGTGTGTAGTCTCAGCTATAGAGTCTAACTGTATCTAGTGTGTAGTCTCAGCTATAGAGTCTAACTGTATCTAGTGTGTAGTCTCAGCTATAGAGTCTAACTGTATCTAGTGTGTAGTCTCAGCTATAGGGTCTAACTGTATCTAGTGTGTAGTCTCAGCTATAGGGTCTAACTGTATCTAGTGTTAGTGTGTAGTCTCAGCTATAGGGTCTAACTGTATCTAGTGTGTAGTCTCAGCTATAGAGTCTAACTGTATCTAGTGTGTAGTCTCAGCTATAGGGTCTAACTGTATCTAGTGTGTAGTCTCAGCTATAGAGTCTAACTGTATCTAGTGTGTAGTCTCAGCTATAGGGTCTAACTGTATCTAGTGTGTAGTCTCAGCTATAGAGTCTAACTGTATCTAGTGTGTAGTCTCAGCTATAGGGTCTAACTGTATCTAGTGTGTAGTCTCAGCTATAGAGTCTAACTGTATCTAGTGTGTAGTCTCAGCTATAGAGTCTAACTGTATCTAGTGTTAGTGTGTAGTCTCAGCTATAGAGTCTGAATGTATCTAGTGTGTAGTCTCAGCTATAGAGTCTAACTGTATCTAGTGTGTAGTCTCAGCTATAGGGTCTAACTGTATCTAGTGTTAGTGTGTAGTCTCAGCTATAGAGTCTAACTGTATCTAGTGTTAGTGTGTAGTCTCAGCTATAGAGTCTAACTGTATCTAGTGTGTAGTCTCAGCTATAGAGTCTAACTGTATCTAGTGTGTAGTCTCAGCTATAGAGTCTAACTGTATCTAGTGTGTAGTCTCAGCTATAGAGTCTAACTGTATCTAGTGTGTAGTCTCAGCTATAGAGTCTAACTGTATCTAGTGTGTAGTCTCAGCTATAGAGTCTAACTGTATCTAGTGTGTAGTCTCAGCTATAGAGTCTAACTGTATCTAGTGTGTAGTCTCAGCTATAGAGTCTAACTGTATCTAGTGTGTAGTCTCAGCTATAGAGTCTAACTGTATCTAGTGTTAGTGTGTAGTCTCAGCTACAGGGTCTAACTGTATCTAGTGTGTAGTCTCAGCTATAGAGTCTAACTGTATCTAGTGTGTAGTCTCAGCTATAGAGTCTAACTGTATCTAGTGTGTAGTCTCAGCTATAGAGTCTAACTGTATCTAGTGTTAGTGTGTAGTCTCAGCTATAGAGTCTAACTGTATCTAGTGTGTAGTCTCAGCTATAGAGTCTAACTGTATCTAGTGTTAGTGTGTAGTCTCAGCTATAGGGTCTAACTGTATCTAGTGTGTAGTCTCAGCTATAGAGTCTAACTGTATCTAGTGTGTAGTCTCAGCTATAGAGTCTAACTGTATCTAGTGTGTAGTCTCAGCTATAGGGTCTAACTGTATCTAGTGTTAGTGTGTAGTCTCAGCTATAGAGTCTAACTGTATCTAGTGTGTAGTCTCAGCTATAGAGTCTAACTGTATCTAGTGTTAGTGTGTAGTCTCAGCTATAGAGTCTACCTGTATCTAGTGTGTAGTCTCAGCTATAGAGTCTAACTGTATCTAGTGTGTAGTCTCAGCTATAGAGTCTGAATGTATCTAGTGTGTAGTCTCAGCTATAGAGTCTAACTGTATCTAGTGTGTAGTCTCAGATATAGAGTCTAACTGTATCTAGTGTGTAGTCTCAGCTATAGAGTCTAACTGTATCTAGTGTGTAGTCTCAGCTATAGAGTCTAACTGTATCTAGTGTGTAGTCTCAGCTATAGAGTCTAACTGTATCTAGTGTTAGTGTGTAGTCTCAGCTATAGAGTCTAACTGTATCTAGTGTGTAGTCTCAGCTATAGAGTCTAACTGTATCTAGTGTGTAGTCTCAGCTATAGAGTCTAACTGTATCTAGTGTTAGTGTGTAGTCTCAGCTATAGGGTCTAACTGTATCTAGTGTGTAGTCTCAGCTATAGAGTCTAACTGTATCTGGTGTGTAGTCTCAGCTATAGAGTCTAACTGTATCTAGTGTGTATTCTCAGCTATAGAGTCTAACTGTATCTAGTGTGTAGTCTCAGCTATAGAGTCTAACTGTATCTAGTGTGTAGTCTCAGCTATAGAGTCTAACTGTATCTAGTGTGTAGTCTCAGCTATAGAGTCTAACTGTATCTAGTGTTAGTGTGTAGTCTCAGCTATAGAGTCTAACTGTATCTAGTGTGTAGTCTCAGCTATAGAGTCTAACTGTATCTAGTGTGTAGTCTCAGCTATAGGGTCTAACTCTATCTAGTGTTAGTGTGTAGTCTCAGCTATAGGGTCTAACTGTATCTAGTGTGTAGTCTCAGCTATAGAGTCTAACTGTATCTAGTGTGTAGTCTCAGCTATAGAGTCTAACTGTATCTAGTGTGTAGTCTCAGCTATAGAGTCTAACTGTATCTAGTGTTAGTGTGTAGTCTCAGCTATAGAGTCTAACTGTATCTAGTGTGTAGTCTCAGCTATAGAGTCTAACTGTATCTAGTGTTAGTGTGTAGTCTCAGCTATAGGGTCTAACTGTATCTAGTGTGTAGTCTCAGCTATAGAGTCTAACTGTATCTAGTGTGTAGTCTCAGCTATAGAGTCTAACTGTATCTAGTGTGTAGTCTCAGCTATAGAGGCTAACTGTATCTAGTGTTAGTGTGTAGTCTCAGCTATAGAGTCTGAATGTATCTAGTGTGTAGTCTCAGCTATAGAGTCTAACTGTATCTAGTGTGTAGTCTCAGCTATAGAGTCTAACTGTATCTAGTGTTAGTGTGTAGTCTCAGCTATAGAGTCTAACTTTATCTAGTGTGTAGTCTCAGCTATAGAGTCTAACTGTATCTAGTGTTAGTGTGTAGTCTCAGCTATAGGGTCTAACTGTATCTAGTGTGTAGTCTCAGCTATAGAGTCTAACTGTATCTAGTGTCTAGTCTCAGCTATAGAGTCTAACTGTATCTAGTGTGTAGTCTCAGCTATAGGGTCTAACTGTATCTAGTGTGTAGTCTCAGCTATAGAGTCTAACTGTATCTAGTGTGTAGTCTCAGCTATAGAGTCTAACTGTATCTAGTGTTAGTGTGTAGTCTCAGCTATAGAGTCTAACTGTATCTAGTATGTAGTCTCAGCTATAGAGTCTAACTGTATCTAGTGTGTAGTCTCAGCTATAGAGTCTAACTGTATCTAGTGTGTAGTCTCAGCTATAGAGTCTAACTGTATCTAGTGTTATTGTGTAGTCTCAGCTATAGAGTCTAACTGTATCTAGTGTGTAGTCTCAGCTATAGAGTCTAACTGTATCTAGTGTGTAGTCTCAGCTATAGAGTCTAACTGTATCTAGTGTGTAGTCTCAGCTATAGAGTCTAACTGTATCTAGTGTGTAGTCTCAGCTATAGAGTCTAACTGTATCTAGTGTGTAGTCTCAGCTATAGAGTCTAACTGTATCTAGTGTGTAGTCTCAGCTATAGAGTCTAACTGTATCTAGTGTGTAGTCTCAGCTATAGAGTCTAACTGTATCTAGTGTGTAGTCTCAGCTATAGAGTCTAACTGTATCTAGTGTGTAGTCTCAGCTATAGAGTCTAACTGTATCTAGTGTGTAGTCTCAGCTATAGAGTCTAACTGTATCTAGTGTGTAGTCTCAGCTATAGAGTCTAACTGTATCTAGTGTTTGTGTGTAGTCTCAGCTACAGGGTCTAACTGTATCTAGTGTGTAGTCTCAGCTATAGAGTCTAACTGTATCTAGTGTGTAGTCTCAGCTATAGAGTCTAACTGTATCTAGTGTGTAGTCTCAGCTATAGAGTCTAACTGTATCTAGTGTGTAGTCTCAGCTATAGGGTCTAACTGTATCTAGTGTTAGTGTGTAGTCTCAGCTATAGAGTCTAACTGTATCTAGTGTGTAGTCTCAGCTATAGGGTCTAACTGTATCTAGTGTTTGTGTGTAGTCTCAGCTACAGGGTCTAACTGTATCTAGTGTGTAGTCTCAGCTATAGAGTCTAACTGTATCTAGTGTGTAGTCTCAGCTATAGAGTCTAACTGTATCTAGTGTGTATTCTCAGCTATAGAGTCTAACTGTATCTAGTGTGTAGTCTCAGCTATAGAGTCTAACTGTATCTAGTGTTAGTGTGTAGTCTCAGCTATAGAGTCTAACTGTATCTAGTGTGTAGTCTCAGCTATAGAGTCTAACTGTATCTAGTGTGTAGTCTCAGCTATAGAGTCTAACTGTATCTAGTGTTAGTGTGTAGTCTCAGCTATAGAGTCTAACTGTATCTAGTGTGTAGTCTCAGGTATAGAGTCTAACTGTATTTAGTGTGTAGTCTCAGCTATAGAGTCTAACTGTATCTAGTGTGTAGTCTCAGCTATAGAGTCTAACTATATCTAGTGTTAGTGTGTAGTCTCAGCTATAGGGTCTAACTGTATCTAGTGTTAGTGTGTAGTCTCAGCTATAGAGTCTAACTGTATCTAGTGTTAGTGTGTAGTCTCAGCTATAGAGTCTAACTGTATCTAGTGTGTAGTCTCAGCTATAGAGTCTAACTGTATCTAGTGTTAGTGTGTAGTCTCAGCTATAGAGTCTAACTGTATCTAGTGTGTAGTCTCAGCTATAGAGTCTAACTGTATCTAGTGTGTAGTCTCAGCTATAGAGTCTAACTGTATCTAGTATTAGTGTGTAGTCTCAGCTATAGAGTCTAACTGTATCTAGTGTGTAGTCTCAGCTATAGAGTCTAACTGTATCTAGTGTGTAGTCTCAGCTATAGAGTCTAACTGTATCTAGTGTGTAGTCTCAGCTATAGAGTCTAACTGTATCTAGTGTGTAGTCTCAGCTATAGAGTCTAACTGTATCTAGTGTGTAGTCTCAGCTATAGAGTCTAACTGTATCTAGTGTTAGTGTGTAGTCTCAGCTATAGGGTCTAACTGTATCTAGTGTGTAGTCTCAGCTATAGAGTCTAACTGTATCTAGTGTGTAGTCTCAGCTATAGAGTCTAACTGTATCTAGTGTTAGTGTGTAGTCTCAGCTATAGGGTCTAACTGTATCTAGTGTGTAGTCTCAGCTATAGGGTCTAACTGTATCTAGTGTTAGTGTGTAGTCTCAGCTATAGGGTCTAACTGTATCTAGTGTGTAGTCTCAGCTATAGAGTCTAACTGTATCTAGTGTGTAGTCTCAGCTATAGAGTCTAACTGTATCTAGTGTGTAGTCTCAGCTATAGAGGCTAACTGTATCTAGTGTTAGTGTGTAGTCTCAGCTATAGAGTCTAACTGTATCTAGTGTGTAGTCTCAGCTATAGAGTCTAACTGTATCTAGTGTTAGTGTGTAGTCTCAGCTATAGAGTCTAACTGTATCTAGTGTGTAGTCTCAGCTATAGAGTCTAACTGTATCTAGTGTGTAGTCTCAGCTATAGAGTCTAACTGTATCTATTGTGTAGTCTCAGCTATAGGGTCTAACTGTATCTAGTGTGTAGTCTCAGCTATAGAGTCTAACTGTATCTAGTGTGTAGTCTCAGCTATAGAGTCTAACTGTATCTAGTGTGTAGTCTCAGCTATAGAGTCTAACTGTATCTAGTGTTAGTGTGTAGTCTCAGCTATAGAGTCTAACTGTATCTAGTGTGTAGTCTCAGCTATAGAGTCTAACTGTATCTAGTGTGTAGTCTCAGCTATAGAGTCTAACTGTATCTAGTGTGTAGTCTCAGCTATAGAGTCTAACTGTATCTAGTGTGTAGTCTCAGCTATAGAGTCTAACTGTATCTAGTGTTAGTGTGTAGTCTCAGCTATAGAGTCTAACTGTATCTAGTGTTAGTGTGTAGTCTCAGCTATAGAGTCTAACTGTATCTAGTGTGTAGTCTCAGCTATAGAGTCTAACTGTATCTAGTGTTAGTGTGTAGTCTCAGCTATAGGGTCTAACTGTATCTAGTGTGTAGTCTCAGCTATAGGGTCTAACTGTATCTAGTGTTAGTGTGTAGTCTCAGCTATAGGGTCTAAATGTATCTAGTGTGTAGTCTCAGCTATAGAGTCTAACTGTATCTAGTGTGTAGTCTCAGCTATAGAGGCTAACTGTATCTAGTGTTAGTGTGTAGTCTCAGCTATAGAGTCTAACTGTATCTAGTGTGTAGTCTCAGCTATAGAGTCTAACTGTATCTAGTGTTTAGTCTCAGCTATAGAGGCTAACTGTATCTAGTGTTAGTGTGTAGTCTCAGCTATAGAGTCTGAATGTATCTAGTGTGTAGTCTCAGCTATAGAGTCTAACTGTATCTAGTGTGTAGTCTCAGCTATAGAGTCTAACTGTATCTAGTGTTAGTGTGTCGTCTCAGCTATAGAGTCTAACTGTATCTAGTGTGTAGTCTCAGCTATAGAGTCTAACTGTATCTAGTGTGTAGTCTCAGCTATAGAGTCTAACTGTATCTAGTGTGTAGTCTCAGCTATAGAGTCTAACTGTATCTAGTGTGTAGTCTCAGCTATAGAGTCTAACCGTATCTAGTGTGTAGTCTCAGCTATAGAGTCTAACTGTATCTAGTGTGTAGTCTCAGCTATAGAGTCTAACTGTATCTAGTGTTAGTGTGTAGTCTCAGCTACAGGGTCTAACTGTATCTAGTGTGTAGTCTCAGCTATAGAGTCTAACTGTATCTAGTGTGTAGTCTCAGCTATAGGGTCTAACTGTATCTAGTGTGTAGTCTCAGCTATAGAGTCTAACTGTATCTAGTGTGTAGTCTCAGCTATAGAGTCTAACTGTATCTAGTGTTAGTGTGTAGTCTCAGCTATAGGGTCTAACTGTATCTAGTGTGTAGTCTCAGCTATAGAGTCTAACTGTATCTAGAGTGTAGTCTCAGCTATAGAGTCTAACTGTATCTAGTGTGTATTCTCAGCTATAGAGGCTAACTGTATCTAGTGTTAGTGTGTAGTCTCAGCTATAGAGTCTAACTGTATCTAGTGTGTAGTCTCAGCTATAGAGTCTAACTGTATCTAGTGTGTAGTCTCAGCTATAGAGGCTAACTGTATCTAGTGTTAGTGTGTAGTCTCAGCTATAGAGTCTAACTGTATCTAGTGTGTAGTCTCAGCTATAGAGTCTAACTGTATCTAGTGTTAGTGTGTAGTCTCAGCTATGGGGTCTAACTGTATCTAGTGTGTAGTCTCAGCTATAGAGTCTAACTGTATCTAGTGTGTAGTCTCAGCTATAGAGTCTAACTGTATCTAGTGTTAGTGTGTAGTCTCAGCTATAGAGTCTAACTGTATCTAGTGTGTAGTCTCAGCTATAGAGTCTAACTGTATCTAGTGTGTAGTCTCAGCTATAGAGTCTAACTGTATCTAGTGTGTAGTCTCAGCTATAGAGTCTAACTGTATCTAGTGTGTAGTCTCAGCTATAGAGTCTAACTGTATCTAGTGTGTAGTCTCAGCTATAGAGTCTAACTGTATCTAGTGTGTAGTCTCAGCTATAGAGTCTAACTGTATCTAGTGTGTAGTCTCAGCTATAGAGTCTAACTGTATCTAGTGTGTAGTCTCAGCTATAGAGTCTAACTCTATCTAGTGTTAGTGTGTAGTCTCAGCTATAGGGTCTAACTGAATGTAGTGTGTAGTCTCAGCTATAGGGTCTAACTGTATCTAGTGTTAGTGTGTAGTCTCAGCTATAGGGTCTAACTGTATCTAGTGTGTAGTCTCAGCTATAGAGTCTAACTGTATCTAGTGTTAGTGTGTAGTCTCGGCTATAGAGTCTAACTGTATCTAGTGTGTAGTCTCAGCTATAGAGTCTAACTGTATCCAGTGTGTAGTCTCAGCTATAGAGGCTAACTATATCTAGTGTTAGTGTGTAGTCTCAGCTATAGAGTATAACTGTATCTAGTGTGTAGTCTCAGCTATAGAGTCTAACTGTATCTAGTGTGTAGTCTCAGCTATAGAGTCTAACTGTATCTAGTGTGTAGTCTCAGCTATAGGGTCTAACTCTATATAGTGTGTAGTCTCAGCTATAGAGTCTAACTGTATCTAGTGTTAGTGTGTAGTCTCAGCTATAGAGTCTAACTGTATCTAGTGTTAGTATGTAGTCTCAGCTATAGAGTCTAACTGTATCTAGTGTGTGGTCTCAGCTATAGAGTCTAACTGTATCTAGTGTGTAGTCTCAGCTATAGAGTCTAACTGTATCTAGTGTGTAGTCTCAGCTATAGAGTCTAACTGTATCTAGTGTTAGTGTGTAGTCTCAGCTATAGGGTCTAACTGTATCTAGTGTGTAGTCTCAGCTATAGAGTCTAACTGTATCTAGTGTGTAGTCTCAGCTATAGAGTCTAACTGTATCTAGTGTGTAGTCTCAGCTATAGAGTCTAACTGTATCTAGTGTGTAGTCTCAGCTATAGAGTCTAACTGTATCTAGTGTGTAGTCTCAGCTATAGAGTCTAACTGTATCTAGTGTGTAGTCTCAGCTATAGAGTCTAACTGTATCTAGTGTGTAGTCTCAGCTATAGAGTCTAACTCTATCTAGTGTTAGTGTGTAGTCTCAGCTATAGGGTCTAACTGAATGTAGTGTGTAGTCTCAGCTATAGGGTCTAACTGTATCTAGTGTTAGTGTGTAGTCTCAGCTATAGGGTCTAACTGTATCTAGTGTGTAGTCTCAGCTATAGAGTCTAACTGTATCTAGTGTTAGTGTGTAGTCTCGGCTATAGAGTCTAACTGTATCTAGTGTGTAGTCTCAGCTATAGAGTCTAACTGTATCCAGTGTGTAGTCTCAGCTATAGAGGCTAACTATATCTAGTGTTAGTGTGTAGTCTCAGCTATAGAGTATAACTGTATCTAGTGTGTAGTCTCAGCTATAGAGTCTAACTGTATCTAGTGTGTAGTCTCAGCTATAGAGTCTAACTGTATCTAGTGTGTAGTCTCAGCTATAGGGTCTAACTCTATATAGTGTGTAGTCTCAGCTATAGAGTCTAACTGTATCTAGTGTTAGTGTGTAGTCTCAGCTATAGAGTCTAACTGTATCTAGTGTTAGTGTGTAGTCTCAGCTATAGAGTCTAACTGTATCTAGTGTGTGGTCTCAGCTATAGAGTCTAACTGTATCTAGTGTGTAGTCTCAGCTATAGAGTCTAACTGTATCTAGTGTGTAGTCTCAGCTATAGAGTCTAACTGTATCTAGTGTTAGTGTGTAGTCTCAGCTATAGGGTCTAACTGTATCTAGTGTGTAGTCTCAGCTATAGAGTCTAACTGTATCTAGTGTTAGTGTGTAGTCTCAGCTATAGAGTCTAACTGTATCTAGTGTTAGTGTGTAGTCTCAGCTATAGAGTCTAACTGTATCTAGTGTTAGTGTGTAGTCTCAGCTATAGGGTCTAACTGTATCTAGTGTGTAGTCTCAGCTATAGAGTCTAACTGTATCTAGTGTTAGTGTGTAGTCTCAGCTATAGAGTCTAACTGTATCTAGTGTTAGTGTGTAGTCTCAGCTATAGAGTCTAACTGTATCTAGTGTGTAGTCTCAGCTATAGAGTCTAACTGTATCTAGTGTTAGTGTGTCGTCTCAGCTATAGAGTCTAACTGTATCTAGTGTGTAGTCTCAGCTATAGAGTCTAACTGTATCTAGTGTGTAGTCTCAGCTATAGAGTCTAACTGTATCTAGTGTGTATTCTCAGCTATAGAGTCTAACTGTATCTAGTGTGTAGTCTCAGCTATAGAGTCTAACTGTATCTAGTGTTAGTGTGTAGTCTCAGCTATAGGGTCTAACTGTATCTAGTGTGTAGTCTCAGCTATAGAGTCTAACTGTATCTAGTGTGTAGTCTCAGCTATAGAGTCTAACTGTATCTAGTGTTAGTGTGTAGTGTCAGCTATAGAGTCTAACTGTATCTAGTGTTAGTGTGTAGTCTCAGCTATAGAGTCTAACTGTATCTAGTGTTAGTGTGTAGTCTCAGCTATAGAGTCTAACTGTATCTAGTGTGTAGTCTCAGCTATAGGGTCTAACTGTATCTAGTGTTAGTGTGTAGTCTCAGCTATAGAGTCTAACTGTATCTAGTGTGTAGTCTCAGCTATAGAGTCTAACTGTATCTAGTGTGTAGTCTCAGCTATAGAGTCTAACTGTATCTAGTGTTAGTGTGTAGTCTCAGCTATAGAGTCTAACTGTATCTAGTGTTAGTGTGTAGTCTCAGCTATAGGGTCTAACTGTATCTAGTGTATAGTCTCAGCTATAGAGTCTAACTGTATCTAGTGTGTAGTCTCAGCTATAGAGTCTAACTGTATCTAGTGTGTAGTCTCAGGTATAGAGTCTAACTGTATCTAGTGTTAGTGTGTAGTCTCAGCTATAGGGTCTAACTGTATCTAGTGTGTCGTCTCAGCTATAGAGTCTAACTGTATCTAGTGTTAGTGTGTAGTCTCAGCTATAGAGTCTAACTGTATCTAGTGTTAGTGTGTAGTCTCAGCTATAGAGTCTAACTGTATCTAGTGTGTCGTCTCAGCTATAGAGTCTAACTGTTTCTAGTGTTAGTGTGTAGTCTCAGCTATAGAGTCTAACTGTATCTAGTGTGTAGTCTCAGCTATAGAGTCTAACTGTATCTAGTGTGTAGTCTCAGCTATAGAGTCTAACTGTATCTAGTGTGTAGTATCAGCTATAGAGTCTAACTGTATCTAGTGTTAGTGTGTAGTCTCAGCTATAGAGTCTAACTGTATCTGGTGTGTAGTCTCAGCTATAGAGTCTAACTGTATCTAGTGTTAGTGTGTAGTCTCAGCTATAGAGTCTAACTGTATCTAGTGTGTAGTCTCAGCTATAGAGTCTAACTGTATCTAGTGTGTAGTCTCAGCTATAGAGTCTAACTGTATCTAGTGTTAGTGTGTAGTCTCAGCTATAGAGTCTAACTGTATCTAGTGTGTAGTCTCAGCTATAGAGTCTAACTGTATCTAGTGTGTAGTCTCAGCTATAGAGTCTAACTGTATCTAGTGTGTAGTCTCAGCTATAGAGTCTAACTGTATCTAGTGTTAGTGTGTAGTCTCAGCTATAGAGTCTAACTGTATCTAGTGTGTGGTCTCAGCTATAGAGTCTAACTGTATCTAGTGTGTAGTCTCAGCTATAGAGTCTAACTGTATCTAGTGTGTAGTCTCAGCTATAGAGTCTAACTGTATCTAGTGTTAGTGTGTAGTCTCAGCTATAGGGTCTAACTGTATCTAGTGTGTAGTCTCAGCTATAGAGTCTAACTGTATCTAGTGTTAGTGTGTAGTCTCAGCTATAGAGTCTAACTGTATCTAGTGTTAGTGTGTAGTCTCAGCTATAGAGTCTAACTGTATCTAGTGTTAGTGTGTAGTCTCAGCTATAGGGTCTAACTGTATCTAGTGTTAGTGTGTAGTCTCAGCTATAGAGTCTAACTGTATCTAGTGTGTAGTCTCAGCTATAGGGTCTAACTGTATCTAGTGTGTAGTCTCAGCTATAGAGTCTAACTGTATCTAGTGTGTAGTCTCAGCTATAGAGTCTAACTGTATCTAGTGTTAGTGTGTAGTCTCAGCTATAGAGTCTAACTGTATCTAGTGTTAGTGTGTAGTCTCAGCTATAGAGTCTAACTGTATCTAGTGTGTAGTCTCAGCTATAGAGTCTAACTGTATCTAGTGTGTAGTCTCAGCTATAGAGTCTAACTGTATCTAGTGTTAGTGTGTAGTCTCAGCTACAGAGTCTAACTGTATCTAGTGTGTAGTCTCAGCTATAGAGTCTAACTGTATCTAGTGTGTAGTCTCAGCTATAGAGTCTAACTGTATCTAGTGTGTAGTCTCAGCTATAGAGTCTAACTGTATCTAGTGTTAGTGTGTAGTCTCAGCTATAGAGTCTAACTGTATCTAGTGTTAGTGTGTAGTCTCAGCTATAGAGTCTAACTGTATCTAGTGTGTAGTCTCAGCTATAGGGTCTAACTGTATCTAGTGTTAGTGTGTAGTCTCAGCTATAGAGTCTAACTGTATCTAGTGTGTAGTCTCAGCTATAGAGTCTAACTGTATCTAGTGTGTAGTCTCAGCTATAGAGTCTAACTGTATCTAGTGTTAGTGGGTAGTCTCAGCTATAGAGTCTAACTGTATCTAGTGTGTAGTCTCAGCTATAGAGTCTGAATGTATCTAGTGTGTAGTCTCAGCTATAGAGTCTAACTGTATCTAGTGTTAGTGTGTAGTTTCAGCTATAGGGTCTAACTGTATCTAGTGTGTAGTCTCAGCTATAGGGTCTAACTGTATCTAGTGTGTAGTCTCAGCTATAGAGTCTAACTGTATCTAGTGTGTAGTCTCAGCTATAGAGTCTAACTGTATCTAGTGTGTAGTCTCAGCTATAGAGTCTAACTGTATCTAGTGTTAGTGTGTAGTCTCAGCTATAGGGTCTAACTCTATATAGTGTGTAGTCTCAGCTATAGAGTCTAACTGTATCTAGTGTTAGTGTGTAGTCTCAGCTATAGAGTCTAACTGTATCTAGTGTTAGTGTGTAGTCTCAGCTATAGAGTCTAACTGTATCTAGTGTGTGGTCTCAGCTATAGAGTCTAACTGTATCTAGTGTGTAGTCTCAGCTATAGAGTCTAACTGTATCTAGTGTGTAGTCTCAGCTATAGAGTCTAACTGTATCTAGTGTTAGTGTGTAGTCTCAGCTATAGGGTCTAACTGTATCTAGTGTGTAGTCTCAGCTATAGAGTCTAACTGTATCTAGTGTTAGTGTGTAGTCTCAGCTATAGAGTCTAACTGTATCTAGTGTTAGTGTGTAGTCTCAGCTATAGAGTTTAACTGTATCTAGTGTTAGTGTGTAGTCTCAGCTATAGGGTCTAACTGTATCTAGTGTGTAGTCTCAGCTATAGAGTCTAACTGTATCTAGTGTTAGTGTGTAGTCTCAGCTATAGAGTCTAACTGTATCTAGTGTTAGTGTGTAGTCTCAGCTATAGAGTCTAACTGTATCTAGTGTGTAGTCTCAGCTATAGAGTCTAACTGTATCTAGTGTGTAGTCTCAGCTATAGAGTCTAACTGTATCTAGTGTTAGTGTGTAGTCTCAGCTATAGGGTCTAACTGTATCTAGTGTGTAGTCTCAGCTATAGAGTCTAACTGTATCTAGTGTTAGTGTGTCGTCTCAGCTATAGAGTCTAACTGTATCTAGTGTGTAGTCTCAGCTATAGAGTCTAACTGTATCTAGTGTGTAGTCTCAGCTATAGAGTCTAACTGTATCTAGTGTGTAGTCTCAGCTATAGAGTCTAACTGTATCTAGTGTTAGTGTGTAGTCTCAGCTATAGAGTCTAACTGTATCTAGTGTGTAGTCTCAGCTATAGAGTCTAACTGTATCTAGTGTGTAGTCTCAGCTATAGAGTCTAACTGTATCTAGTGTGTAGTCTCAGCTATAGAGTCTAACTGTATCTAGTGTTAGTGTGTAGTCTCAGCTATAGAGTCTAACTGTATCTAGTGTTAGTGTGTAGTCTCAGCTATAGAGTCTAACTGTATCTAGTGTTAGTGTGTAGTCTCAGCTATAGAGTCTAACTGTATCTAGTGTGTAGTCTCAGCTATAGGGTCTAACTGTATCTAGTGTTAGTGTGTAGTCTCAGCTATAGAGTCTAACTGTATCTAGTGTGTAGTCTCAGCTATAGAGTCTAACTGTATCTAGTGTGTAGTCTCAGCTATAGAGTCTAACTGTATCTAGTGTTAGTGTGTAGTCTCAGCTATAGAGTCTAACTGTATCTAGTGTTAGTGTGTAGTCTCAGCTATAGGGTCTAACTGTATCTAGTGTATAGTCTCAGCTATAGAGTCTAACTGTATCTAGTGTGTAGTCTCAGCTATAGAGTCTAACTGTATCTAGTGTGTAGTCTCAGGTATAGAGTCTAACTGTATCTAGTGTTAGTGTGTAGTCTCAGCTATAGGGTCTAACTGTATCTAGTGTGTCGTCTCAGCTATAGAGTCTAACTGTATCTAGTGTTAGTGTGTAGTCTCAGCTATAGAGTCTAACTGTATCTAGTGTTAGTGTGTAGTCTCAGCTATAGAGTCTAACTGTATCTAGTGTGTCGTCTCAGCTATAGAGTCTAACTGTTTCTAGTGTTAGTGTGTAGTCTCAGCTATAGAGTCTAACTGTATCTAGTGTGTAGTCTCAGCTATAGAGTCTAACTGTATCTAGTGTGTAGTCTCAGCTATAGAGTCTAACTGTATCTAGTGTGTAGTCTCAGCTATAGAGTCTAACTGTATCTAGTGTTAGTGTGTAGTCTCAGCTATAGAGTCTAACTGTATCTAGTGTTAGTGTGTAGTCTCAGCTATAGGGTCTAACTGTATCTAGTGTATAGTCTCAGCTATAGAGTCTAACTGTATCTAGTGTGTAGTCTCAGCTATAGAGTCTAACTGTATCTAGTGTGTAGTCTCAGGTATAGAGTCTAACTGTATCTAGTGTTAGTGTGTAGTCTCAGCTATAGGGTCTAACTGTATCTAGTGTGTCGTCTCAGCTATAGAGTCTAACTGTATCTAGTGTTAGTGTGTAGTCTCAGCTATAGAGTCTAACTGTATCTAGTGTTAGTGTGTAGTCTCAGCTATAGAGTCTAACTGTATCTAGTGTTAGTGTGTAGTCTCAGCTATAGAGTCTAACTGTATCTAGTGTGTCGTCTCAGCTATAGAGTCTAACTGTTTCTAGTGTTAGTGTGTAGTCTCAGCTATAGAGTCTAACTGTATCTAGTGTGTAGTCTCAGCTATAGAGTCTAACTGTATCTAGTGTGTAGTCTCAGCTATAGAGTCTAACTGTATCTAGTGTGTAGTCTCAGCTATAGAGTCTAACTGTATCTAGTGTTAGTGTGTAGTCTCAGCTATAGAGTCTAACTGTATCTAGTGTGTAGTCTCAGCTATAGAGTCTAACTGTATCTAGTGTTAGTGTGTAGTCTCAGCTATAGAGTCTAACTGTATCTAGTGTGTAGTCTCAGCTATAGAGTCTAACTGTATCTAGTGTGTAGTCTCAGCTATAGAGTCTAACTGTATCTAGTGTTAGTGTGTAGTCTCAGCTATAGAGTCTAACTGTATCTAGTGTGTAGTCTCAGCTATAGAGTCTAACTGTATCTAGTGTGTAGTCTCAGCTATAGAGTCTAACTGTATCTAGTGTGTAGTCTCAGCTATAGAGTATAACTGTATCTAGTGTTAGTGTGTAGTCTCAGCTATAGAGTCTAACTGTATCTAGTGTTAGTGTGTAGTCTCAGCTATAGAGTCTAACTGTATCTAGTGTGTAGTCTCAGCTATAGAGTCTAACTGTATCTAGTGTGTAGTCTCAGCTATAGAGTCTAACTGTATCTAGTGTGTAGTCTCAGCTATAGAGTCTAACTGTATCTAGTGTGTAGTCTCAGCTATAGGGTCTAACTGTATCTAGTGTTAGTGTGTAGTCTCAGCTATAGAGTCTAACTGTATCTAGTGTGTAGTCTCAGCTATAGAGTCTAACTGTATCTAGTGTGTAGTCTCAGCTATAGAGTCTAACTGTATCTAGTGTTAGTGTGTAGTCTCAGCTATAGAGTCTAACTGTATCTAGTGTGTAGTCTCAGCTATAGAGTCTGAATGTATCTAGTGTGTCGTCTCAGCTATAGAGTCTAACTGTATCTAGTGTGTAGTCTCAGCTATAGAGTCTAACTGTATCTAGTGTTAGTGTGTAGTCTCAGCTATAGGGTCTAACTGTATCTAGTGTTAGTGTGTAGTCTCAGCTATAGAGTCTAACTGTATCTAGTGTTAGTTTGTAGTCTCAGCTATAGGGTCTAACTGTATCTAGTGTTAGTGTGTAGTCTCAGCTATAGAGTCTAACTGTATCTAGTGTGTAGTCTCAGCTATAGAGTCTAACTGTATCTAGTGTGTAGTCTCAGCTATAGGGTCTAACTGTATCTAGTGTTAGTGTGTAGTCTCAGCTATAGAGTCTAAATGTATCTAGTGTTAGTGTGTAGTCTCAGCTATAGAGTCTAACTGTATCTAGTGTGTAGTCTCAGCTATAGGGTCTAACTGTATCTAGTGTTAGTGTGTAGTCTCAGCTATAGGGTCTAACTGTATCTAGTGTGTAGTCTCAGCTATAGAGTCTAACTGTATCTAGTGTGTATTCTCAGCTATAGAGTCTAACTGTATCTAGTGTTAGTGTGTAGTCTCAGCTATAGAGTCTAACTGTATCTAGTGTGTAGTCTCAGCTATAGAGTCTAACTGTATCTAGTGTGTAGTCTCAGCTATAGAGTCTAACTGTATCTAGTGTGTAGTCTCAGCTATAGGGTCTAACTGTATCTAGTGTGTAGTCTCAGCTATAGAGTCTAACTGTATCTAGTGTTAGTGTGTAGTCTCAGCTATAGAGTCTAACTGTATCTAGTGTGTAGTCTCAGCTATAGAGTCTAACTGTATCTAGTGTGTATTCTCAGCTATAGAGTCTAACTGTATCTAGTGTGTAGTCTCAGCTATAGAGTCTAACTGTATCTAGTGTTAGTGTGTAGTCTCAGCTATAGGGTCTAACTGTATCTAGTGTTGATGTGTAGTCTCAGCTATAGAGTCTAACTGTATCTAGTGTGTAGTCTCAGCTATAGAGTCTAACTGTATCTAGTGTGTAGTCTCAGCTATAGAGTCTAACTGTATCTAGTGTGTAGTCTCAGCTATAGAGTCTAACTGTATCTAGTGTGTAGTCTCAGCTATAGAGTCTAACTGTATCTAGTGTGTCGTCTCAGCTATAGAGTCTAACTGTATCTAGTGTGTAGTCTCAGCTATAGAGTCTAACTGTATCTAGTGTTAGTGTGTAGTCTCAGCTATAGAGTCTAACTGTATCTAGTGTGTAGTCTCAGCTATAGAGTCTAACTGTATCTAGTGTTAGTGTGTAGTCTCAGCTATAGAGTCTAACTGTATCTAGTGTGTAGTCTCAGCTATAGAGTCTAACTGTATCTAGTGTGTAGTCTCAGCTATAGAGTCTAACTGTATCTAGTGTTAGTGTGTAGTCTCAGCTATAGAGTCTAACTGTATCTAGTGTGTAGTCTCAGCTATAGAGTCTAACTGTATCTAGTGTTAGTGTGTAGTCTCAGCTATAGAGTCTAACTGTATCTAGTGTGTAGTCTCAGCTATAGGGTCTAACTGTATCTAGTGTTAGTGTGTAGTCTCAGCTATAGAGTCTAACTGTATCTAGTGTGTAGTCTCAGCTATAGAGTCTAACTGTATCTAGTGTGTAGTCTCAGCTATAGAGTCTAACTGTATCTAGTGTGTAGTCTCAGCTATAGAGTCTAACTGTATCTAGTGTGTAGTCTCAGCTATAGAGTCTAACTGTATCTAGTGTTAGTGTGTAGTCTCAGCTATAGGGTCTAACTGTATCTAGTGTTAGTGTGTAGTCTCAGCTATAGAGTCTAACTGTATCTAGTGTTAGTGTGTAGTCTCAGCTATAGGGTCTAACTGTATCTAGTGTTAGTGTGTAGTCTCAGCTATAGAGTCTAACTGTATCTAGTGTGTAGTCTCAGCTATAGAGTCTAACTGTATCTAGTGTGTAGTCTCAGCTATAGGGTCTAACTGTATCTAGTGTTAGTGTGTAGTCTCAGCTATAGAGTCTAAATGTATCTAGTGTTAGTGTGTAGTCTCAGCTATAGAGTCTAACTGTATCTAGTGTGTAGTCTCAGCTATAGGGTCTAACTATATCTAGTGTTAGTGTGTAGTCTCAGCTATAGGGTCTAACTGTATCTAGTGTGTAGTCTCAGCTATAGAGTCTTACTGTATCTAGTGTGTATTCTCAGCTATAGAGTCTAACTGTATCTAGTGTTAGTGTGTAGTCTCAGCTATAGAGTCTAACTGTATCTAGTGTGTAGTCTCAGCTATAGAGTCTAACTGTATCTAGTGTGTAGTCTCAGCTATAGAGTCTAACTGTATCTAGTGTGTAGTCTCAGCTATAGAGTCTAACTGTATCTAGTGTTAGTGTGTAGTCTCAGCTATAGAGTCTAACTGTATCTAGTGTGTAGTCTCAGCTATAGAGTCTAACTGTATCTAGTGTTAGTGTGTAGTCTCAGCTATAGAGTCTAACTGTATCTAGTGTGTAGTCTCAGCTATAGAGTCTAACTGTATCTAGTGTGTAGTCTCAGCTATAGAGTCTAACTGTATCTAGTGTTAGTGTGTAGTCTCAGCTATAGAGTCTAACTGTATCTAGTGTGTAGTCTCAGCTATAGAGTCTAACTGTATCTAGTGTTAGTGTGTAGTCTCAGCTATAGAGTCTAACTGTATCTAGTGTGTAGTCTCAGCTATAGGGTCTAACTGTATCTAGTGTTAGTGTGTAGTCTCAGCTATAGAGTCTAACTGTATCTAGTGTGTAGTCTCAGCTATAGAGTCTAACTGTATCTAGTGTAAGTGTGTAGTCTCAGCTATAGAGTCTAACTGTATCTAGTGTGTAGTCTCAGCTATAGAGTCTAACTGTATCTAGTGTGTAGTCTCAGCTATAGAGTCTAACTGTATCTAGTGTGTAGTCTCAGCTATAGGGTCTAACTGTATCTAGTGTGTACTCTCAGCTATAGAGTCTAACTGTATCTAGTGTGTAGTCTCAGCTATAGAGTCTAACTGTATCTAGTGTTAGTGTGTAGTCTCAGCTATAGAGTCTAACTGTATCTAGTGTTAGTGTGTAGTCTCAGCTATAGAGTCTAACTGTATCTAGTGTTAGTGTGTAGTCTCAGCTATAGAGTCTAACTGTATCTAGTGTTAGTGTGTAGTCTCAGCTATAGAGTCTAACTGTATCTAGTGTGTAGTCTCAGCTATAGAGTCTAACTGTATCTAGTGTTAGTGTGTAGTCTCAGCTATAGAGTCTAACTGTATCTAGTGTTAATGTGTAGTCTCAGCTATAGAGTCTAAATGTATCTAGTGTTAGTGTGTAGTCTCAGCTATAGAGTCTAACTGTATCTAGTGTGTAGTCTCAGCTATAGAGTCTAACTGTATCTAGTGTGTAGTCTCAGCTATAGAGTCTAACTGTATCTAGTGTGTAGTCTCAGCTATAGCGTCTAACTGTATCTAGTGTTAGTGTGTAGTCTCAGCTATAGAGTCTAACTGTATCTAGTGTGTAGTCTCAGCTATAGAGTCTAACTGTATCTAGTGTAAGTGTGTAGTCTCAGCTATAGAGTCTAACTGTATCTAGTGTGTAGTCTCAGCTATAGAGTCTAACTGTATCTAGTGTGTAGTCTCAGCTATAGAGTCTAACTGTATCTAGTGTGTAGTCTCAGCTATAGGGTCTAACTGTATCTAGTGTGTAGTCTCAGCTATAGAGTCTAACTGTATCTAGTGTGTAGTCTCAGCTATAGAGTCTAACTGTATCTAGTGTTAGTGTGTAGTCTCAGCTATAGAGTCTAACTGTATCTAGTGTTAGTGTGTAGTCTCAGCTATAGAGTCTAACTGTATCTAGTGTTAGTGTGTAGTCTCAGCTATAGAGTCTAACTGTATCTAGTGTTAGTGTGTAGTCTCAGCTATAGAGTCTAACTGTATCTAGTGTGTAGTCTCAGCTATAGAGTCTAACTGTATCTAGTGTTAGTGTGTAGTCTCAGCTATAGAGTCTAACTGTATCTAGTGTTAATGTGTAGTCTCAGCTATAGAGTCTAAATGTATCTAGTGTTAGTGTGTAGTCTCAGCTATAGAGTCTAACTGTATCTAGTGTGTATTCTCAGCTATAGAGTCTAACTGTATCTAGTGTGTAGTCTCAGCTATAGAGTCTAACTGTATCTAGTGTGTAGTCTCAGCTATAGGGTCTAACTGTATCTAGTGTGTAGTCTCAGCTATAGGGTCTAACTGTATCTAGTGTGTAGTCTCAGCTATAGAGTCTAACTGTATCTAGTGTTAGTGTGTAGTCTCAGCTATAGGGTCTAACTGTATCTAGTGTGTAGTCTCAGCTATAGAGTCTAACTGTATCTAGTGTGTAGTCTCAGCTATAGAGTCTAACTGTATCTAGTGTTAGTGTGTAGTCTCAGCTATAGAGTCTAACTGTATCTAGTGTGTAGTCTCAGCTATAGAGTCTAACTGTATCTAGTGTGTAGTCTCAGCTATAGAGTCTAACTGTATCTAGTGTGTAGTCTCAGCTATAGAGTCTAACTGTATCTAGTGTGTAGTCTCAGCTATAGAGTCTAACTGTATCTAGTGTGTAGTCTCAGCTATAGAGTCTAACTGTATCTAGTGTGTAGTCTCAGCTATAGAGTCTAACTGTATCTAGTGTGTAGTCTCAGCTATAGAGTCTAACTGTATCTAGTGTGTAGTCTCAGCTATAGGGTCTAACTGTATCTAGTGTTAGTGTGTAGTCTCAGCTATAGAGTCTAACTGTATCTAGTGTTAGTGTGTAGTCTCAGCTATAGGGTCTAACTGTATCTAGTGTGTAGTCTCAGCTATAGAGTCTAACTGTATCTAGTGTGTAGTCTCAGCTATAGAGTCTAACTGTATCTAGTGTGTAGTCTCAGCTATAGAGTCTAACTGTATCTAGTGTGTAGTCTCAGCTATAGAGTCTAACTGTATCTAGTGTGTAGTCTCAGCTATAGAGTCTAACTGTATCTAGTGTTAGTGTGTAGTCTCAGCTATAGAGTCTAACTGTATCTAGTGTGTAGTCTCAGCTATAGAGTCTAACTGTATCTAGTGTGTAGTCTCAGCTATAGAGTCTAACTGTATCTAGTGTGTAGTCTCAGCTATAGAGTCTAACTGTATCTAGTGTTAGTGTGTAGTCTCAGCTATAGAGTCTAACTGTATCTAGTGTGTAGTCTCAGCTATAGGGTCTAACTGTATCTAGTGTTAGTGTGTAGTCTCAGCTATAGAGTCTAACTGTATCTAGTGTGTAGTCTCAGCTATAGAGTCTAACTGTATCTAGTGTTAGTGTGTAGTCTCAGCTATAGAGTCTAACTGTATCTAGTGTGTAGTCTCAGCTATAGAGTCTAACTGTATCTAGTGTTAGTGTGTAGTCTCAGCTATAGGGTCTAACTGTATCTAGTGTTAGTGTGTAGTCTCAGCTATAGAGTCTAACTGTATCTAGTGTGTAGTCTCAGCTATAGAGTCTAACTGTATCTAGTGTGTAGTCTCAGCTATAGGGTCTAACTGTATCTAGTGTTAGTGTGTAGTCTCAGCTATAGAGTCTAACTGTATCTAGTGTGCAGTCTCAGCTATAGAGTCTAACTGTATCTGGTGTTAGTGTAACCTCAGCTTTAGCTATATGGCCTAATTCTAAGATGCCAAATGCTTTGGGCAGAGAAAGTTAACGTTGATCCACTGAGGCCAAAAGGACAATGATGTCAGAGTTTAATTAAATAAGAGTAAAGTTGCGAAATGGAAATTTGAAAATAAATAGGAGAGGACCAGAACAGTAGTCTAATGTTATAGAAGAGAGGACCAGAACAGTAGTCTGTTATAGAAGAGAGGACCAGAACAGTAGTCTGTTATAGAAGAGAGGACCAGAACAGTAGTCTGTTATAGAAGAGAGGACCGGAACAGTAGTCTGTTATATAAGAGAGGACCAGAACAGTAGTCTAATGTTATAGAAGAGAGGACCAGAACTGTAGTCTGATGGTATAGAAGAGAGGACCAGAACAGTAGTCTGTTATAGAAGAGAGGACCAGAACAGTAGTCTGTTATAGAAGAGAGGACCAGAACAGTAGTCTAATGTTATAGAAGAGAGGACCAGAACAGTAGTCTAATGTTATAGAAGAGAGGACCAGAACAGTAGTCTGTTATAGAAGAGAGGACCAGAACAGTAGTCTAATGTTATAGAAGAGAGGACCAGAACAGTAGTCTGTTATAGAAGAGAGGACCAGAACAGTAGTCTGTTATAGAAGAGAGGACCAGAACAGTAGTCTGTTATAGAAGAGAGGACCAGAACAGTATTCTAATGTTATAGAAGAGAGGACCAGAACAGTAGTCTGATGTTATAGAAGAGAGGACCAGAACAGTAGTCTGATGTTATAGAAGAGAGGACCAGAACAGTAGTCTGTTATAGAAGAGAGGACCAGAACAGTATTCTAATGTTATAGAAGAGAGGACCAGAACAGTAGTCTGTTATAGAAGAGAGGACCAGAACAGTAGTCTGTTATAGAAGAGAGGACCAGAACAGTAGTCTGTTATAGAAGAGAGGACCAGAACAGTAGTCTGTTATAGAAGAGAGGACCAGAACAGTATTCTAATGTTATAGAAGAGAGGACCAGAACAGTAGTCTGTTATAGAAGAGAGGACTAGAACAGTAGTCTGTTATAGAAGAGAGGACCAGAACAGTAGTCTAATGTTATAGAAGAGAGGACCAGAACAGTAGTCTGTTATAGAAGAGAGGACCAGAACAGTAGTCTGTTATAGAAGAGAGGACTAGAACAGTAGTCTGATGTTATAGAAGAGAGGACCAGAACAGTAGTCTGTTATAGAAGAGAGGACCAGAACAGTAGTCTGTTATAGAAGAGAGGACCAGAACAGTAGTCTAATGTTATAGAAGAGAGGACCAGAACAGTAGTCTGTTATAGAAGAGAGGACCAGAACAGTAGTCTGTTATAGAAGAGAGGACCAGAACAGTAGTCTAATGTTATAGAAGAGAGGACCAGAACAGTAGTCTGTTATAGAAGAGATGACCAGAACAGTAGTCTAATGTTATAGAAGAGAGGACCAGAACAGTAGTCTGTTATAGAAGAGAGGACCAGAACAGTAGTCTGTTATAGAAGAGAGGACCAGAACAGTAGTCTGTTATAGAAGAGAGGACCAGAACAGTAGTCTGTTATAGAAGAGAGGACCAGAACAGTAGTCTAATGGTATAGAAGAGAGGACCAGAACAGTAGTCAGTTATGGAAGAGAGGACCAGAACAGTAGTCTGATGTTGGGGAAAGATTTGGATAAGTGGTAAACGAGGACGGTAGCAGTGCCAGCTATGGTATGTGTTAGCTACGTTTAATGTGAGGTGCTATACAAATTCTTCAGTAACGAGATGAGGACTTTAAAATGGCAAGTCAAGGGAACTGTATTGTTCAGATGTATTAAATGGAATAGTAGCCTGGCTGAACACTGGACTGTAGGTCTCTCACCTCTCACAGCCTCACATAAGATGAACTGCTGCAGAATTAAGCATTTCTTGCTGTAAAATGATATACCTTTATCAGCATCATAAAAGCTGACAGCGTGGTTAGGGACCGTCTGAAAAGCTGACGGTGCTATCTTTATCAGCATCATAAAAGCTGACAGCGTGGTTAGGGACCGTCTGTAAAGCTGGCGGTGCTATCTTTATCAGCATCATAAAAGCTGATAGCGTGGTTAGGGACCGTCTGTAAAGTTGGCGGTGCTACCTTTATCAGCATCATAAACGCTGACAGCGTGGTTAGGGACCGTCTGTAAAGTTGGCTGTGCTATCTTTATCGGCATCATATAAGCTGACAGCGTGGTTAGGGACCGTCTGTAAAGGTGGCGGTGCTATCTTTATCAGCATCATAAACGCTGACAGCGTGGTTAGGGACCATCTGTAAAGTTGGCTGTGCTATCTTTATCAGCATCATAAAAGCTGATAGCGTGGTTAGGGAACGTCTGTAAAGTTGGCTGTGCTATCTTTATCAGCATCATAAAAGCTGATAGCGTGGTTAGGGACCGTCTGTAAAGTTGGCGGTGCTATCTTTATCAGCATCATAAACGCTGACAGCGTGGTTAGGGACCGTCTGTAAAGGTGGCGGTGCTATCTTTATCAGCATCATAAACGCTGACAGCGTGGTTAGGGACCGTCTGTAAAGGTGGCGGTGCTATCTTTATCAGCATCATAAAAGCTGACAGCGTGGTTAGGGACCGTCTGTAAAGGTGGCGGTGATATCTTCATCAGCATCAAGAACCTGATAGTATTTCAAACCACATGAAATAAAAATTGAAGCCGAACTGAAATCTTATCAAAAACATGTTGGATCGTTTTAACAGCTTTTAATTTCCTTAAAACGAATCAAACTGATTTCCCTAAATGTCTTTGCCTCGAGAGAAGCAGAGATCAAAGAGGAAAGAGAAAACAAACTTTACTGATGTCAAGTAGATGGAAGCATTCATTCTATCAATTGATGACATTATTCTGGTGAGCAAGTGTTGATTTAGTCTTCTAGGGCAACAAGTAATGACAGAGAAGCTACACGTATCTAATTAGAGACAAAATGTCTCACAAATAGTTTAGCAAAATGTTGGAAATTATAAGCAGAAACGAAGGCCAATCTAAAAAAGTCTGTCCAATTTTGTTTTCTATCATCTCGTGACTGAACAGCACATTTTCTATATTAGCGGGTTCGGGTCTGGAGTGGGCATCTGATTTTCACTTTATCACATATAGTCGGGCAGTTGCAGATGGGTTATTAGGAATTGCTGGCAGGTGTGGGTGAACAAAAAGCTGACCGGCGCATCACCAGCATGTGTGTGTGTGTAGTTTAATTATAAAACAAGCGTGACTAGCAAAATAGTACCAATGTAGTAATGTTATAACATTATAGTAACAATATATTAGTCTTATTCACAAATCATTTGCACGGTCATGTCTGGAACAACAACAAAAAATATTACATGTCAACTTGGTGCAAAAGCAAACCCTTAAAGCTATTAGCAACATCCAACATTCAACCGTCAAATGGGAAATCCCAAAGAGTAAGTACAGATGCATAATCTTAAACTATTCCAGGTAATGCATTATGATAGCAGGAGAATAGAGGTGTGAGACCTGTCTTTGATTTGGTGCCATAGTTTTCTGTGCCACAGCCCTTCAGGTCCAGGCTCTGTGGTGGTTCTCTTTAGTCCAGGTTCTGTGGTGGTTCTCTTCAGTCCGGGTTCGGTGGTGGTTCTCTTCAGGTCCAGGTTCGGTGGTGGTTCTCTTCAGGTCCAGGTTCTGTGGTGGTTCTCTTCAGTACAGGTTCTGTGGTGGTTCTCTTCAGTCTCTGTGGTGGTTCTCTTCAGTCTCTGTGGTGGTTCTCTTCAGTCCAGGTTCTGTGGTGGTTCTCTTCAGTCTCTGTGGTGGTTCTCTTCAGTACAGGTTCTGTGGTGGTTCTCTTCAGTCTCTGTGGTGGTTCTCTTCAGTCCAGGTTCTGTGGTGGTTCTCTTCAGTCTCTGTGGTGGTTCTCTTCAGTCCAGGTTCTGTGGTGGGTCTCTTCAGTCTCTGTGGTGGTTCTCTTCAGTCCAGGTTCTGTGGTGGTTCTCTTCAGTCTCTGTGGTGGTTCTCTTCAGTCTCTGTGGTGGTTCTCTTCAGTCCAGGTTCTGTGGTGGTTCTCTTCAGTCTCTGTGGTGGTTCTCTTCAGTCCAGGTTTGGTGATGGTTCTCTACTCTGGATGGTTTCATACACTCAGGGCTGAGCGTCTCTCTGAAGGGCTGTGTATACCTCACTTCCTCTCGTGGATCTCCTCTTCAGTGTGTGGTAGGTGAGGACTAGTAGAGCTCCAGCAGCCAGGACTGCCGCCACTCCTAACACAGGAACCCAGGAAGACACTGCTCTTCCTGGCATGACCATCCAAGCTGTAGAATTCAAAGCTCCTCTTTCATTCTGGGCCTCACAGTAGTATTTTCCTCTATCCTCAGAGCTGATGTTAGTGATGGTGTAACTCTGTCCTCAGAGCTGATTTCAGTGATGGTGTTCCTCTGTCCTCAGAGCTAATGTTAGTGATGGTGTAACTCTGTCTTCAGAGCTGATGTTAGTGATGGTGTAACTCTGTCCTCAGAGCTGATGTTAGTGATGGTGTAACTCTGTCTTCAGAGCTGATGTTAGTGATGGTGTAACTCTGTCCTCAGAGCTGATGTTAGTGATGGTGTTCCTCTGTCCTCAGAGCTGATGTTAGTGATGGTGTAACTCTGTCTTCAGAGCTGATGTTAGTGATGGTGTAACTCTGTCCTCAGAGCTGATGTTAGTGATGGTGTTCCTCTGTCCTCAGAGCTGATGTTAGTGATGGTGTAACTCTGTCCTCAGAGCTGATGTTAGTGATGGTGTAACTCTGTCCTCAGAGCTGATGTTAGTGATGGTGTTCCTCTGTCTTCAGAGCTGATGTTAGTGATGGTGTAACTCTGTCCAGATGCTTTTGCTGAGGTTCTTCATGTACCAGGTGTATTTGTCCACTGATAGTGTCGCGATCGTGTGGAGGATTGATGGACCAAAACGCAGCTTTAGGAAAATAAGCCATCTTCTTTTATTTTAAAGATGACGAAAAATAAACACGTAACACTTAATACAAACTAACAAAAACAACAAACGATCGTAAAGCTAAATAACGTTGTGCACTTACACACACAGGCTACAAACGTTCTGACATAGACAACTACTCACCACCAATGAGAGCCTATGGCTACCCTAAATAAGGCTCCCAATCAGAGACAACCGAAATCAGCTGTCTCTAATTGGGAACTCATTCAGGTAACCATAGACTCTCCTAGACAACTAAACATACATAGACAACACTAGACACATGTACTCCACACAAACCCATATACTATACCCAACAACCCCTTTACCATAAAAACACCCAAAACCAACAAAACACAAACATTCCCCATGTCACACCCTGACCTAACTAAAATAATAAAGAAAACAAAGAATACTAAGGCCAGGGCGTGACAGATAGGTTGTTATCACTGCTGCAGTTCAGATTCACTGAACTGCCCTCCACTATTTCACTAGAGGGACTGATTGGCACCAAGGTACTCTATTTCACTAGAGGGACTGATTGGCACCAAGGTATTCTATTTTACTAGAGGGACTGATTGGCACCAAGGTATTCTATTTCACTAGAGGGACTGATTGGCACCAAGGTATTCTATTTCACTAGAGGGACTGATTGGCACCAAGGTATTCTATTTTACTAGAGGGACTGATTGGCACCAAGGTATTCTATTTTACTAGAGGGACTGATTGGCACCAAGGTATTCTATTTCACTAGAGGGACTGATTGGCACCAAGGTATTCTATTTTACTAGAGGGACTGATTGGCACCAAGGTATTCTATTTCACTAGAGGGACTGATTGGCACCAAGGTATTCTATTTCACTAGAGGGACTGATTGGCACCAAGGTATTCTATTTCACTAGAGGGACTGATTGGCACCAAGGTATTCTATTTCACTAGAGGGACTGATTGGCACCAAGGTACTCTATTTCACTAGAGGGACTGATTGGCACCAAGGTACTCTATTTCACTAGAGGGACTGATTGGCACCAAGGTACTCTATTTCACTAGAGGGACTGATTGGCACCAAGGTATTCTATTTTACTAGAGGGACTGATTGGCACCAAGGTATTCTATTTCACTAGAGGGACTGATTGGCACCAAGGTATTCTATTTCACTAGAGGGACTGATTGGCACCAAGGTATTCTATTTTACTAGAGGGACTGATTGGCACCAAGGTATTCTATTTTACTAGAGGGACTGATTGGCACCAAGGTATTCTATTTCACTAGAGGGACTGATTGGCACCAAGGTATTCTATTTTACTAGAGGGACTGATTGGCACCAAGGTATTCTATTTCACTAGAGGGACTGATTGGCACCAAGGTATTCTATTTCACTAGAGGGACTGATTGGCACCAAGGTATTCTATTTTACTAGAGGGACTGATTGGCACCAAGGTATTCTATTTCACTAGAGGGACTGATTGGCACCAAGGTATTCTATTTCACTAGAGGGACTGATTGGCACCAAGGTATTCTATTTCACTAGAGGGACTGATTGGCACCAAGGTATTCTATTTCACTAGAGGGACTGATTGACACCAAGGTATTCTATTTCACTAGAGGGACTGATTGGCACCAAGGTATTCTATTTCACTAGAGGGACTGATTGGCACCAAGGTATTCTATTTTACTAGAGGGACTGATTGGCACCAAGGTATTCTATTTCACTAGAGAGACTGATTGGCACCAAGGTATTCTATTTCACTAGAGGGACTGATTGACACCAAGGTATTCTATTTCACTAGAGGGACTGATTGGCACCAAGGTATTCTATTTCACTATAGAGACTGATTGGCACCAAGGTATTCTATTTCACTAGAGGGACTGATTGGCACCAAGGTATTCTATTTCACTAGAGGGACTGATTGGCACCAAGGTATTCTATTTCACTTTAGGGACTGATTGGCACCAAGGTATTCTATTTCACTTTAGGGACTGATTGGCACAAATGTATTCTATTTCACTAGAGGGACTGATTGGCACCAAGGTATTCTATTTCACTAGAGGGACTGATTGGCACCAAGGTATTCTATTTCACTAGAGGGACTGATTGGCACCAAGGTACTCTATTTCACTAGAGGGACTGATTGGCACCAAGGTATTCTATTTCACTAGAGGGACTGATTGGCACCAAGGTATTCTATTTCACTAGAGGGACTGATTGGCACCAAGGTATTCTATTTCACTAGAGGGACTGATTGGCACCAAGGTATTCTATTTCACTAGAGGGACTGATTGGCACCAAGGTATTCTATTTCACTAGAGGGACTGATTGGCACCAAGGTATTCTATTTCACTAGAGGGACTGATTGGCACCAAGGTATTCTATTTCACTGGAGGGACTGATTGGCACCAAGGTATTCTATTTCACTAGAGGGACTGATTGACACTAAGGTATTCTTTGGTCCATATGTGACATTAAGACTCTCTTCAGGAGAGCAGAGATCTTCATGGCCTTCTACAGCACAGGAGTAGCTGTCTACATCCTCACTGCTGACTGGTTCTATGTACAGGCTCTTGTTGCGGATATGTTTGCTCTTTGGGTCGGTAAGAGGTTTCTCCGTTCTTGTACCAGATGAAGGCTTGAGTTGTCACTCAAGAGTGCAGGAGGTGCTACAGGTCAGTGTCACTCTCTGTCCCTCAGTTGATGTGACTAGAGTGGCTTTGTTCTCTTCACTTGCAGGTCTGTGATAGACAAGAGTTGATCCAGGAGAGCTAAATACTGGCAACGTACTGTGTTGTTAACCTGAACTTGTACTCAGCTGAAGTCCTCGTCTCTCAGGTCAATGATTCTCAGAGTAGAAGGCTCTGTGGTCCCACTGTACTCCACACGACCCTCATAGTGTAGGTTCAAGGTCAGAGTCACGCTAGACTCCCATTGATTAATAAACCAGAGTACTTCTGTTACGTTCCGCCAATTTGGAAATTGGTGTAAGTGGAGGACATGTCCACAAAACGACCCCTTCAAAGCACAAAATCAAATCAAAATGTTATTGGTCACATACATATGGTTAGCAGATGTTAATGCAAGTGTAGCGAAATGCTTGTGATCGGATGGTCAAACTCATACACTTCTGATCCAGAGATCCAGAACACGGACATTCTTGTAGCCTTTAACAGCACAGGAGTAGCTGTCTTCCTGTTGTTAAGCAGTGAGCCCACCCAGATCATGTCCGTTCAGCAACCAGATGTAGGTGGGGGATGTCCCTCAGAGTGCAGGTGGTATACAGGTCAGTGTTGTCAATATTGCTTATCATTTATTGTGTTTCTTAACACAACCGGGTGTCTCCAGAGAATGTGGCCCGCCGCTCCTTCAGTCTAAACCCGCAAAATTAAATTTCTATCCTGTTTTCAACAGCATTTTGTTTCATTGGTCTTGCAGCCAAAACATGGTCAGTAAAAATGTGTCTATTTATTCATTTTATTTATCCCTTTTGCACTTTCTGCTGTGTTTCAGCAACACAATACAAAAAGTAAAAGTTATCAGAGAGCATCTGTCAGGCTGGAGTTATGCTAACCAACTTTCACACAATTTTAGTTGCTTGCAACTAACTGAGTTCTTGATTGCTTCGTGAAACATCCCCAACAACTGATCAGTAACTCATCTGCAACTTGTTTGCATCCAGGTACAAAAAAAATGTTAACTTTGCACGACTAGCAACAGCCAATCAAAACGAATGCTTTGTCACATGATCCATTCGAAGGTTTGCATTTCAGAACTCCGACCCAGTTGTCATGTCAACACAGCTATTGGCGCTGCAGGAAGCACGACGAAGTTTGATAGAAGAGACAGCAGGAGCTGTATGAATAAATATTTACATCATGGCTGGTAGGTTGCCGCCACTCGGGAGCCCCAAGTTGATTGGCAATTTCTATTGCATTTGAGTTGTTCCTCGTAACAGCAAAGTTGTAAAAAAAATTATGTCACTTGCGACTGCAACAAATATTGCATGAATGTTGCTTCGTGTAACTCTAGCCTCACACTTTATACTAGCTGTAGTATCCTTAAAGGCTTCTTAGTTACGACTCATGAGACTTAAGTACGGCTTAGTATTTAATTGTAACTTAGAATTACATTCTCTAATGCACCTGGCTTAAACTACCTGAAGCTTTCTTAATCATAGTTAAATAGGCAGACATAGGAAATAGCTACGGATAGCGGGAAGCAAACCCCCGTCTTGAGTCAATACTGCCATCTATTGGTAAACATAAATATACCAGGTTACTACACTAACTTTCTGGAATTAGCTATTATACATGGTTATAAATGCTTATACATGCTTCATAAATGATGCTGAATGTTACAAATCCTACTGAAATGTAACGCTTATAATGCTTAATGATACATTTTTACAAATAACGAAATACTTATTTAGTAATAGTTATAAAAAAACGTAATTTATAAATGGTTTATTCATGAACATTATAAAGTGTTACGAGCATCACGTTGAACCGTATACATCTGTAAAACGAAAAATAGGGTTTAAGATGTTTAAAAAAAAAAAAAATACCAAAATGTTTTAAAGTACATTTTTCTAGATACTATCAAGCAAATACTTACACAGTGAAGAGGAAAGGAGGACAACGAACTGACAGTACATGGAACCTGTCCTCTTCACGGGAAGAGGTGTAGCAGGGATCGGACCAACACGCAGCGTAGCCAGTGCTCAACATGTTTAATAAACGAAACTGTGAACACTTACAACAATACAAAAATAACAAACGTGGCAAACCGAAACAGTCCTCTCTGGTGAAAATGAACACAAAGACAGGAAACAACAAACAACAAACCACAAACCCCAACACAAAACAAGCCACCTAAATATGGTTCCCAATCAGAGACAATGACAAACACCTGCCTCTGATTGAGAACCATATCAGGCATACATAGAAATGGACAATCTAGACACACAACATAGAATGCCCACCCAGCTCACGTCCTGACCAACACTAAAACAAATAAAACACACAAGAACTATGGTCAGAACGTGACAGAACCAAACAGCCTCACAAGACAAGAAGCTGGCTTCCTACCCCTTTTATATGTTTTACATACAAGCTTTCTAAATACAGACTCTGCTATCTGTTACATTTTTTATCTTTACTTTCAATTAGAGAAGTACTTATGTTTGAGTTTTTCAAATAAAGACCAAATAAATACAGTAGTTTGAGTTTCCTTCTTCCATCATTCAAGTGGCAAGTAGCCTAGTGGATAGAGCATTGGACTAGTATAGTAATGGAAAGGTTGCAAGATCGAATCCCAGAGCTGACAAAAAAAATCTGTCATTCTGCCCCTGAACAAGGCAGTTAACCCACTTTTCCTAGTGTAACAGTATAGCTTCCGTCCGTCTTCTCGCCCCTACCTGGGCTTGAACCAGGGACCCTCTGCACACATCAACAACTGACACACACGAAGCATCGTTACCCATCGCTCCACAAACAACTACTTCAAGGTCTCAGACCGAGTGACGTCACTGATTGAAACGCTATTAGCGCGCACCCCGCTAACTAGCTAGCCATTTCACATCGGTTACACTAGGCCGTCATTGAAAATTAGAATTTGTTCTTAACTGACTTGCCAGTTAAATAAAGGTTAAATAAAAAATGTTAAAATCATACATCGACTTCTATTCAACAACCATTAGCTGTTTCATTCACACATAGTCAACATATTAGCATTCAATAGCATGTTTACAATGGAGTAGCTGAACGTATGTAGAAGCTGGTATTTTGTTTCACCATCTCTCTTTCTCAATTCAATTCGATTTAAGGGCTTTATTGACATGGGAAACATATAAATAAATAATAAAAAAATAAACAAAAGTGAAACAGTAAACATTACACTCACAGAAGTTCCAAAAGAATAAAGACATTTCAAATATCATATTATGTCTATATACAGTGTTGTAACGATGGGCAAATAGTTAACGTACAAAAGGAAAAATAAATAAACATAAATATAGGTTGTATTTACAATGGTGTTTGTTCTTCACTGGTTGCCCTTTTCTTGTGGCAACAGGTCACAAATCTTGCTGCTGTGATGTCACACTGTGGTATTTCACCCAGTAGATATGGGAGTTTATCAAAATTGAGTTTGTTTTTGAATTCTTTATGGTTCTGTGTAGTCTGAAGGACATATGTGACTCACCACCTGGATTTTGTCTTATGTAGGAAAATTTGAAATTGTGTTTATTTTTATTTTTTACATTGGATGAAAGTAGAGACTCAGAGCTACAAAATTGTATATTATACACTGCATTTGAGGAAACAATCGGAAAGTAAAGTTGCTCAACTTGTAAACACACTTGAGAAAATGGCCTTTGAATATTTTGGTATCTAGTGAAGAGCTCTTCTTTGTCTACACCCATTCAGCATCGTTCACACCCTCGTAAGCTTTCACCCCACCCATCTTGTATCTCTCTCGGAGCGCACACTTGACGCTCTGGCTCGATTTGTTTACCTCTGGATAACAGGAAAACAGCCTAACCAGCTCTGCTGGCAACAATTTCATGACGGATTTTTTTTGTGCAGACGTTTACTGACACCGACCATATTCAACGGGTGTTGTACACACGTCATGGAACGTTAGCTAACGAGCCAGCCAGCTAACGTTAGCTAGCTAACAGTAGATTTTAGCTTAACGCTTCGAACACACCGACAGCGTCATTGTGCAAAATAGTACATAGCATCATCTGGATATGTATGCAACAAAAATTCAACATCTGCTACCATTTCTGTCAAGTTGTCTACGCATACAGTTTGACACATACGTTTGATAAATCCAACGTATGCACCACAACGTATGCACTGCAAATGCCTCTGTAACGCAACGCGGCAAGGCAAATGCAGCGTTTCATTGGAAATTAATATAATTCTGGTGTACCAAAATGCAATGACGCCATCGGTGTGTTCGAAAATATTGACATATAGCTAGCTAGGTAAACAATGAACCTAGCTAGGTAAACAAAGTGTAAGTTCACAGCTGACGTTAGCTAGTTTAACAATGAACACAGTGCCAACAATGCCACAGTGCTGGGAGCTAACTAACCAGGTTAAATGTTAGCTAGCTAACATTAGCAAAACATTTTTTTAAAGCAAACGGCTCTGGGATATTAATAATAACATCAGCTAGGGAGCCAGCCAGCTAACGTTAGCTAGCTAGCAGTACACTTCAGCTTGAAATGAAACAACTTTCTGTCAAAATTAGTGTTACTCACACCTCTTGGAGGGGGGAACGCAACACCCTGCTACACTCAACTCCCCATGGAGTGAAAGAGGTATGTGACTGTAGGTGAAGGTAAAGAGGTATGTGACTCTAGGTGGAGTGAAAGAGGTATGTGACTGTAGGTGGAGGTATGTGACTGTAGGTGGAGGTAAAGAGGTATGTGACTGTAGGTGGAAGTAAAGAGGTATGTGATTGTAGGTGGAGGTAAAGAGGTATGTGACTGTAGGTGGAGGTAAAGAATTATGTGACTGTAGGTGGAGGTAAAGAGGTATGTGACTGCAGGTGGAGGTAAAGAGGTATGTGACTGTAGGTGGAGGTAAAGAGATATGTGACTGTAGGTGGAGGTAAAGAGGTATGTGACTGTAGGTGGAGGTAAAGAGGTATGTGACTGTAGGTGGAGGTAAAGAGGTATGTGACTGTAGGTGGAGGTAAAGAGGTATGTGACTGCAGGTGGAGGTAAAGAGGTATGTGACTGTAGGTGGAGGTAAAGAGGTATGTGACTGTAGGTGGAGGTAAAGAGGTATGTGACTGTAGGTGGAGGTAAAGAGGTATGTGACTGTAGGTGGAGGTAAAGAGGTATGTGACTGTAGATGGTGGTAAAGAGGTATGTGACTGTAGGTGGGGGTAAAGAGGTATGGGACTGTAGGTGGAGGTAAAGAGGTATGTGACTGTAGGTGGAGGTAAAGAGGTATGTGACTGTAGGTGGGGGTAAAGAGGAATGGGACTGTAGGTGGAGGTAAAGAGGTATGTGACTGTAGGTGGAGGTAAAGAGGTATGTGACTATAGGTGGAAGTAAAGAGGTATGTGACTATAGGTGGAGGTAAAGAGGTATGTGACTGTAGGTGGAGGTAAAGAGGTATGTGACTGCAGGTGGAGGTAAAGAGGTATGTGACTGCAGGTGGAGGTAAAGAGGTATGTGACTGCAGGTGGAGGTAAAGAGGTATGTGACTGTAGGTTGAGGTAAGGAAGTATGTGACTGCAGGTGGAGGTAAAGAGGTATGTGACTGCAGGTGGAGGTAAAGAGGTGTGTGACTGCAGGTGGAGGTAAAGAGGTATGTGACTGTAGGTGGAGTTAAGGAGGTATGTGACTGTAGGTGGAGGTAAATAGGTATGTGACTGTAGGTGGAGGTAAAGAGGTATGTGACTGCAGGTGGAGGTAAAGAGGTATGTGACTGCAGGTGGAGGTAAAGAGGTATGTGACTGTAGGTGGAGGTAAAGAGGTGTGTGACTGTAGGTGGAGGTAAAGAGGTATGTGACTGCAGGTGGAGGTAAAGAGGTATGTGACTGTAGGTGGAGGTAAAGAGGTATGTGACTGTAGGTGGAGGTAAAGAGGTATGTGACTGTAGGTGGAGGTAAAGAGGTATGTGACTGTAGGTGGAGGTAAAGAGGTATGTGACTGTAGGTGGAATGTGACTGTAGGTGGAGGTAAAGAGGTATGTGACTGTAGGTGGAGGTAAAGAGGTATGGGACTGTAGGTGGAGGTAAAGAGGTATGTGACTATAGGTGGAGGTAAAGAGGTATGTGACTGTAGGTGGAGGTAAAGAGGTATGTGACTGTAGGTGGAGGTAAAGAGGTATGTGACTGTAGGTGGAGGTAAAGAGGTATGTGATTGTAGGTGGAGGTAAAGAGGTATGTAACTGTAGTTGGAGGTAAAGAGGTATGTGACTGTAGGTGGAGGTGGAGGTATGTGACTGTAGGTGGAGGTATGTGACTGTAGGTGGAGGTAAAGAGGTATGTGACTGTGGGTGGAGGTAAAGATGTATGTGACTGTAGGTGGAGGTAAAGAGGTATGTGACTGTAGGTGGAGGTAAAGAGGTATGTGACTGCAGGTGGAGGTAAAGAGGTATGGGACTGTAGGTGGAGGTAAAGAGGTATGGGACTGTAGGTGGAGGTAAAGAGGTATGGGACTGTAGGTAAAGAGGTATTTGACTGTAGGTAAAGAGGAATGGGACTGTAGGTGGAGGTAAAGAGGTATGTGACCGTAGGTGGAGGTAAAGAGGTATGTGACTGTAGGTGGAGGTGGAGGTAAAGAGGTATGTGACTGTATTTGGAGGTAAAGAGGTATGTGACTGTAGGTGGAGGTAAAGAGGTATGGGACTGTAGGTGGAGGTAAAGAGGTCTGTGACTGTAGGTGGAGGTAAAGAGGTATGGGACTGTAGGTGGAGGTAAAGAGGTATGTGACTGTAGGTGGAGGTAAAGAGGTATGTGACTGTAGGTAAAGAGGAATGGGACTGTAGGTGGAGGTAAAGAGGTATGTGACCGTAGGTGGAGGTAAAGAGGTATGTGACTGTAGGTGGAGGTGGAGGTAAAGAGGTATGTGACTGTATTTGGAGGTAAAGAGGTATGTGACTGTAGGTGGAGGTAAAGAGGTATGGGACTGTAGGTGGAGGTAAAGAGGTCTGTGACTGTAGGTGGAGGTAAAGAGGTATGGGACTGTAGGTGGAGGTAAAGAGGTATGTGACTGTAGGTGGAGGTAAAGAGGTCTGTGACTGTAGGTGGAGGTAAAGAGGTATGGGACTGTAGGTGGAGGTAAAGAGGTATGTGACTGTATTTGGAGGTAAAGAGGTATGTGACTGTAGGTGGAGGTAAAGAGGTATGTGACTGTAGGTGGAGGTAAAGAGGTATGTGACTGTAGGTGGAGGTAAAGAGGTATGTGACTGTAGGTGGAGGTGGAGGTAAAGAGGTATGTGACTGTATTTGGAGGTAAAGATGCACTATTGTAAAGTGGCTGTTCCACTGGATGTCATAAGGTGAATGCACCAATTTGTAAGTCGCTCTGGATAAGAGCGTCTGCTAAATGACTTAAATGTAATGTAAATGTAAAGAGGTATGTGACTGTAGGTGGAGGTAAAGAAGTATGTGACTGTAGGTGGAGGTAAAGAGGTATGGGACTGTAGGTTGAGGTAAAGAGGTATGGGACTGTAGGTGGAGGTAAAGAGGTATGGGACTGTAGGTTGAGGTAAAGAGGTATGGGACTGTAGGTAAAGAGGTATGGGACTGTAGGTGGAGGTAAAGAGGTATGGGACTGTAGGTGGAGGTAAAGAGGTATGTGACTGTATTTGGAGGTAAAGAGGTATGTGACTGTAGGTGGAGGTAAAGAGGTATGTGACTGTAGGTGGAGGTAAAGAGGTATGTGACTGTAGGTGGAGGTAAAGAGGTATGTGACTGTAGGTGGAGGTGGAGGTAAAGAGGTATGTGACTGTATTTGGAGGTAAAGATGCACTATTGTAAAGTGGCTGTTCCACTGGATGTCATAAGGTGAATGCACCAATTTGTAAGTCGCTCTGGATAAGAGCGTCTGCTAAATGACTTAAATGTAATGTAAATGTAAAGAGGTATGTGACTGTAGGTGGAGGTAAAGAAGTATGTGAATGTAGGTGGAGGTAAAGAGGTATGGGACTGTAGGTTGAGGTAAAGAGGTATGGGACTGTAGGTGGAGGTAAAGAGGTATGGGACTGTAGGTTGAGGTAAAGAGGTATGGGACTGTAGGTAAAGAGGTATGGGACTGTAGGTGGAGGTAAAGAGGTATGGGACTGTAGGTGGAGGTAAAGAGGTATGTGGCTGTAGGTGGAGGTAAAGAGGTATGTGACTGTAGGTGGAGGTAAAGAGGTATGTGACTGTAGGTGGAGGTAAAAAGGTATGTGACTGTAGGTGGAGGTAAAGAGGTATGTGACTGTAGGTGGGGGTAAAGAGGTATGGGACTGTAGGTGGAGGTAAAGAGGTATGTGACTGTAGGTGGAGGTAAAGAGGTATGTGACTATAGGTGGAAGTAAAGAGGTACGTGACTATAGGTGGAGGTAAAGAGGTATGTGACTGTAGGTGGAGGTAAAGAGGTATGTGACTGCAGGTGGAGGTAAAGAGGTATGTGACTACAGGTGGAGGTAAAGAGGTATGTGAATGTAGGTGGAGGTAAAGAGGTATGTGACTGCAGGTGGAGGTAAAGAGGTATGTGACTGTAGGTTGAGGTAAGGAAGTATGTGACTGCAGGTGGAGGTAAAGAGGTATGTGACTGCAGGTGGAGGTAAAGAGGTGTGTGACTGCAGGTGGAGGTAAAGAGGTATGTGACTGTAGGTGGAGTTAAGGAGGTATGTGACTGTAGGTGGAGGTAAATAGGTATGTGACTGTAGGTGGAGGTAAAGAGGTATGTGACTGCAGGTGGAGGTAAAGAGGTATGTGACTGCAGGTGGAGGTAAAGAGGTATGTGACTGTAGGTGGAGGTAAAGAGGTGTGTGACTGTAGGTGGAGGTAAAGAGGTATGTGACTGCAGGTGGAGGTAAAGAGGTATGTGACTGTAGGTGGAGGTAAAGAGGTATGTGACTGTAGGTGGAGGTAAAGAGGTATGTGACTGTAGGTGGAGGTAAAGAGGTATGTGACTGTAGGTGGAGGTAAAGAGGTATGTGACTGTAGGTGGAATGTGACTGTAGGTGGAGGTAAAGAGGTATGTGACTGTAGGTGGAGGTAAAGAGGTATGGGACTGTAGGTGGAGGTAAAGAGGTATGTGACTATAGGTGGAGGTAAAGAGGTATGTGACTGTAGGTGGAGGTAAAGAGGTATGTGACTGTAGGTGGAGGTAAAGAGGTATGTAACTGTAGGTGGAGGTAAAGAGGTATGTGATTGTAGGTGGAGGTAAAGAGGTATGTAACTGTAGTTGGAGGTAAAGAGGTATGTGACTGTAGGTGGAGGTGGAGGTATGTGACTGTAGGTGGAGGTATGTGACTGTAGGTGGAGGTAAAGAGGTATGTGACTGTGGGTGGAGGTAAAGATGTATGTGACTGTAGGTGGAGGTAAAGAGGTATGTGACTGTAGGTGGAGGTAAAGAGGTATGTGACTGCAGGTGGAGGTAAAGAGGTATGGGACTGTAGGTGGAGGTAAAGAGGTATGGGACTGTAGGTGGAGGTAAAGAGGTATGGGACTGTAGGTAAAGAGGTATTTGACTGTAGGTAAAGAGGAATGGGACTGTAGGTGGAGGTAAAGAGGTATGTGACCGTAGGTGGAGGTAAAGAGGCATGTGACTGTAGGTGGAGGTGGAGGTAAAGAGGTATGTGACTGTATTTGGAGGTAAAGAGGTATGTGACTGTAGGTGGAGGTAAAGAGGTATGGGACTGTAGGTGGAGGTAAAGAGGTCTGTGACTGTAGGTGGAGGTAAAGAGGTATGGGACTGTAGGTGGAGGTAAAGAGGTATGTGACTGTAGGTGGAGGTAAAGAGGTATGTGACTGTAGGTAGACCGTGCTTCTACACCTGCATTCTAGCTGTTTGGGGTTTTAGGCTGGGTTTCTGTACAGCACTTCGAGATATTATCTGATGTACGAAGGGCTATATAAAATAAAATAAAATAAAAATAAAATAGGTGGAGGTAAAGAGGTATGTGACTGTAGGTGGAGGTAAAGAGGTATGTGACTGTAGGTGGAGGTGGAGGTAAAGAGGTATGTGACTGTATTTGGAGGTAAAGATGCACTATTGTAAAGTGGCTGTTCCACTGGATGTCATAAGGTGAATGCACCAATTTGTAAGTCGCTCTGGATAAGAGCGTCTGCTAAATGACTTAAATGTAATGTAAATGTAAAGAGGTATGTGACTGTAGGTGGAGGTAAAGAAGTATGTGACTGTAGGTGGAGGTAAAGAGGTATGGGACTGTAGGTGGAGGTAAAGAGGTATGGGACTGTAGGTGGAGGTAAAGAGGTATGGGACTGTAGGTTGAGGTAAAGAGGTATGGGACTGTAGGTAAAGAGGTATGGGACTGTAGGTGGAGGTAAAGAGGTATGGGACTGTAGGTGGAGGTAAAGAGGTATGTGGCTGTAGGTGGAGGTAAAGAGGTATGTGACTGTAGGTGGAGGTAAAGAGGTATGTGACTGTAGGTGGAGGTAAAGAGGTATGTGACTGTAGGTGGAGGTAAAGAGGTATGTGACTGTAGGTGGGGGTAAAGAGGTATGGGACTGTAGGTGGAGGTAAAGAGGTATGTGACTGTAGGTGGAGGTAAAGAGGTATGTGACTGTAGGTGGAGGTAAAGAGGTATGTGACTGCAGGTGGAGGTAAAGAGGTATGTGACTGTAGGTGGAGGCATAGAGGTATGTGACTGTAGGTGGAGGTAAAGAGGTATGGGACTGTAGGTGGAGGTAAAGAGGTATGTGACTCTAGGTGGAGGTAAAGAGGTATGTAATTAATTGTAGGTGTGGGTAATGGTGACAGAGGCAGAGAATATTACCGTTTACTGGGAATTTATTTCCTTAACATGGTAATGTGGGGAAAAGGGGCTGGACGGAACCGAAGCAAAGAAAGTTAGAGTCCCCTCTCCTACCCTACCTGCCTACCCACTACCTTAACGCCACCTGGCGCTCTAAGCAAAATACAGGGGGTGGTCCGCCCAGGTCTTACCTAGTGTGCATAGACAGTGAATATACTATGGGTATATGTATGTCCGCGGGCCTCTTGCCTAAGCACTCCCAAGGTGCCTTCCCCTTCCCCCCTGGGAACAAATGAAACAGAATAATACAAACTTAAAGTGACAAATTTCAATAATCAAAAACACTGAGTCCTTTTGGCACACACATACCTCAGAAGTAGCGGCTATAAAATATTATTTAACAAAGCTGTCTCTACGCAACAACCAACACAGGACATCCTAGAAGCTCTCTCTCCTAACAAAGGAACACTGGCTTTTATCCAGCTGGGGAGGGAGTTTGTAATTGCAGACAGCTGTATCCCCTGACGAGAGGGTGGGGTCAGAGCTCCAATCTGCAATGGGGCCGACCAATCAGCTGCTTGGGGGAATCCAGGAAGCCATTTCCTGAAATACACACGTACATATACACAAACCCACAACACAGAAACTGGGGAACGTAACAAACGTGTAATATCTGAAAATGTAGCTAGCTATCTTACCTGTATACATCGTCGTGCATGATGGACGCGTCTCCCTGTCAGGAATGCCATGCCACAGTTGCCCTTAGTTTGAAGATGTAATCCAGAGACAGGTGTTTTCTCCATCTCTTTAGCTATCATACTCTAATTCCACTGATTTCAAAACTTGATCCTCCAGAAAGTAGAGCCACACTTATGAAGCTCCTCTACACAACATATTTTTTTTAAAGCAGCATTCGACAGGATTACCAACACAGACTGACGAGCTCAAATAGACAGAAGCCTTCTGTATGGCAGACCAATCTGAACTTATCTCTCATCGCATATCCAGCCCACTCATTATCTCAACCAATCATGGCTAGTGGGTTGGTTGCTGTCTTTTTCTGTGGCCTAATCAACAAGGCTCGTAATTTAATAATTGTATTTGTATTTACAGATGGCGTACAAGTTTGTTATTAAGACACATGAAAGTTCACATGTTCGAGGAGGCATTTCTGCAACAAAAAAAACGCATTTTGATTTAAAAAAATGTTACGTTCAAACGTCTCTCTTCTGAAGTCGTGACTTGCGACATCATTCACCTAGTTTCCTGAATCGGGTCACATATGGTCATACATTGGGCAGGAGGTTAGGAAGTGCACCTCAGTTTCCACCTCATTTTGTGGGCAGTGTGCACATAGCCTGTCTTCTCTTGAAGAAGGCCAGGTCTGCCTACGGCGGCCTTTCTCAATAGCAAGGCTATGCTCACTGAGTCTGTACATAGTCAAAGCTTTCCTTAAGTTTGGGTCAGTCACAGTGGTCAGGTATTCTGCCACTGTGTACTCTCTGTTTAGGGCCAAATAGCATTCTAGTTTACTCTGTTTTTTTGTTAATTCTTTCCAATGTGTCAAGTAATTATCTTTTTGTTTTCTCATGATTTGGTTGGGTCTAATTGTGCTGTTGTCCTGGGGCTCTGTGGGGTGTGTTTGTGTTTGTGAACAGAGCCCTAGGACCAGCTTGCTTAGGGGACTCTTCTCCAGGTTCATCTCTCTGTAGGTGATGGCTTTGTTATGGAAGGTTTGGGAATCGCTTCCTTTTAGGTGGTTGTAGAATTTAACGGCTCTTTTCTGGATTTTGATAATTAGTGGGTATCGGCCTAATTCTGCTCTGCATGCATTATTTGGTGTTCTACGTTGTACACGAAGGATATTTTTGCAGAATTCTGCATGCAGAGTCTCAATTTGGTGTTTGTCCCATTTTGTGAAATCTTGGTTGGTGAGCGGACCCCAGACCTCACAACCATAAAGGGCAATGGGCTCTATGACTGATTCAAGTATTTTTAGCCAGATCCTAATTGGTATGTTGAAATTTATGTTCCTTTTGATGGCATAGAATGCCCTTCTTGCCTTGTCTCTCAGATCGTTCACAGCTTTGTGGAAGTTACCTGTGGTGCTGATGTTTAGGCCGAGGTATGTATAGTTTTTTGTGTGCTCTAGGGCAACGGTGTCTAGATGGAATTTGTGGTCCTGGCGACTGGACCTTTTTTGGAACACCATTATTTTGGGCTTACTGAGATTTACTGTCAGGGCCCAGGTCTGACAGAATCTGTGCAGAAGATCTAGGTGCTGCTGTAGGCCCTCCTTGGTTGGTGACAGAAGCACCAGATCATCAGCAAACAGTAGACATTTGACTTCGGATTCTAGTAGGGTGAGACCGGGTGCTGCAGACTGTTCTAGTGCCCGCGCCAATTCGTTGATATATATGTTGAAGAGGGTGGGGCTTAAGCTGCATCCCTGTCTCACCCCACGACCCTGTGTGAAGAAATGTGTGTGTTTTTTGCCAATTTTAACCGCACACTTGTTGTTTGTGTACATGGATTTTATAATGTCGTATGTTTTACCCCCAACACCACTTTCCATCAATTTGTATAGCAGACCCTCATGCCAAATTGAGTCGAAGGCTTTTTTGAAATCAACAAAGCATGAGAAGACTTTGCCTTTGTTTTGGTTTGTTTGGTTGTCAATTAGGGTGTGTAGGGTGAATACATGGTCTGTTGTACGGTAATTTGGTAAAAAGCCAATTTGACATTTGCTCAGTACATTGTGTTCATCGAGGAAATGTACGAGTCTGCTGTTAATGATAATGCAGAGTATTTTACCAAGGTTACTGTTGACGCATATTCCACGGTAGTTATTGGGGTAAAATTTGTCTCCACTTTTGTGGATTGGGGTGATCAGTCCTTGTTTCCAAATATTGGGGAAGATGCCAGAGCTAAGGACGATGTTAAAGAGTTTTAGTATAGCCAATTGGAATTTGTTGTCTGTATATTTGATCATTTCATTAAGGATACCATCAACACCACAGGCCTTTTTGGGTTGGAGGGTTTTTATTTTGTCCTGTAACTCATTCAAGGTAATTGTTTTTATTAGTTGATTCTAGTATTTGTATTTGATCATGTATATGTTTTTGCTCTTTATTCTTTGTTATAGAGCCAAAAAGATTGGAGAAGTGGTTTACCCATACATCTCCATTTTGGATAGATAATTCTTCGTGTTTGTTGTTTGTCTCTCTCTGTCAGTTGACTCCTCCGCCTGGTTCAAGAATCATTGTGAACCAGTTGACTCCTCAGCTTGGTTCATGGATCATGACACACTGATCTAATGGATGAGTCTAGTTGAATACACTGATCTAATGGATGAGTCTAGTTGAATACAGTGATCTAATGGATGAGTATAGGTGAATACACTGATCTAATGGATGAGTCTAGTTGAATACACTGATCTAATGGATGAGCGGTCTAGTAGAATACACTGATCTAATGAATGAGCGGTCTAGTTGAATACACTGATCTAATGGATGAGCGGTCTAGTTGAATACACTAATCTAATGGATGAGTCTAGTTGAATACACTGATCTAATGGATGAGTCTAGTTGAATACACTGATCGAATGCATGAGTCTAGTTGAATTCACTAATCTAATGGATGAGCGGTCTAGTTGAATACACTAATCTAATGGATGAGCGGTCTAGTTGAATACACTGACCAAATGGATGAGTCTAGTTGAATACACTAATCTAATGGAGGAGTCTAGTTGAATACACTAATCTAATGGATGAGCGGTCTAGTTGAATACACTAATCTAATGGATGAGCGGTCTAGTTGAATACACTGATCTAATGGATGAGTGGTCTAGTTGAATACACTGATCTAATGGATGAGCGGTCTAGTTGAATAATACTGATCTAATGGATGAGCGGTCTAGTTGAATACACTGATCTAATGGATGAGCGGTCTAGTTGAATACACTGATCAAATGGATGAGCGGTCTAGATGAATACACTGATCTAATGGATGAGTCTAGTTGAATACACTGATCTAATGGATGAATCTAGTTGAATACACTAATCTAATTGATGAGTCTAGTTGAATACACTGATCTAATTGATGAATCTAGTTGAATACACTGACCTAATGGATGAGTCTAGTTGAATACACTGATCTAATGGATGAGCGGTCTAGTTGAATACACTGATCTAATGGATGAGCGGTCTAGTTGAATACACTGATCTAATGGATGAGCGGTCTAGTTGAATACACTGACCTAATGGATGAATCTAGTTGAATACACTGATCTAATGGATGAGATTAGTTGAATACACTATTCTAATGGATGTGTGGTCTAGTTGAACACACTGATCTAGTGGATGAGTCTAGTTGAATACACTGATCTAATGGATGAGCGGTCTAGTTGAATACACTGATCTAATGGATGAGTCTAGTTGAATACACTGACCTAATGGATGAGCGGTCTAGTTGAACAGACTGATCTAATGGATGAGCTGTCGAGTTGAATACACTGATCTAATGGATGAGCGGTCTAGTTGAATACACTGATCTAATGGATGAGCGGTCTAGTTGAATACACTGATCTAATGGATGAGTCTAGTTGAATACACTGATCTAATGGATGAGTCTAGTTGAATACACTGATCTAATGGATGAGTCTAGTTGAATACACTGATCTAATGGATGAGTCTAGTTGAATACACTGATCGAATGGATGAGTCTATTTGAATACACTGATCGAATGGATGAGCGGTCTAGATGAATACACTGATCTAATGGATGAGTCTAGTTGAATACACTAATCTAATGGATGAGTCTAGATGAATTCACTAATCTAATGGATGAGTTTAATGAATACACTGATCTAATGGATGAGTCTAGATGAATACACTAATCTAATTGATAAATCTAGTTGAATACACTAATCTAATGGATGAGCGGTCTAGTTGAATACACTGATCTAATGGATGAGCGGTCTAGTTGAATACACTGATCTAATGGATGAGCGGTCTAGTTGAACACACTGATCTAATGGATGAGCGGTCTAGTTGAATACACTGATCTAGTGGATGAGCGCTCTAGTTGAATACACTGATCTAATGGATGAGTCTAGTTGAATACACTGATCTAATGGATGAGTCTAGTTGAATACACTGATCTAATGAATGAGTCTAATTGAATACACTGATCTAATGGATGAGCGGTCTAGATGAATACACTGATCTAATGGATGAGCGGTCTAGATGAATACACTGATCTAATGGATCAGTCTAGTTGAATACACTGATCTAATGGATGAATCTAGTTGAATACACTAATCTAATGGATGAGTCTAGTTGAATTCAATAATCTAATGGAAGAGTCTAATGAATGGATAAGTCTAGTTGAATACACTGCTCTAGTGGATGAGCGGTCTAGTTGAATACACTGATCTAATGGATGAGCGGTCTAGTTGAATACACTGATCTAATGGATGAGCTGTCTAGTTGAATACACTGATCTAATGGATGAGCGGTCTAGTTAAATACACTGATCTAATGGATGAGTCTTGTTGAATACACTGATCTAATGGACGAGTTTAGTTGAATACACTATTCTAATTGATGAGCGGTCTAGTTGAACACACTGATCTAATGGATGAGCGGTCTAGTTGAATACACTGATCTAATGGATGAGCGGTCTAGTTGAATACACTGATCTAATGGATGAGCTGTCTAGTTGAATACACTGATCTAATGGATGAGCGGTCTAGTTAAATACACTGATCTAATGGATGAGTCTAGTTGAATACACTGATCTAATGGATGAGTTTAGTTGAATACACTATTCTAATGGATGAGCGGTCTAGTTGAACACACTGATCTAATGGATGAGTCTAGTTGAATACACTGATCTAATGGATGAGCGGTCTAGTTGAATACACTGATCTAATGGATGAGCGTTCTAGTTGAATACGCTGATCTAATGAATGAGTCTAGTTCAATACACTTACCTAATGGATGAGTCTAGTTGAATGCACTGATCTAATGGATGAGTCTAGTTGAATACACTGATCTACTGGATGAGTCTAGTTGAATACACTGATCTAATGGATGAGTCTAGTTGAATACACTGATCTAATGGATGAGTGGTCTATTTGAATACACTGATCTAATGGATTAGTCTAGTTGAACATACTGATCTAATGGATGAGTCTAGTTGAATACACTGATCTAATGGATGAGCGGTGTAGTTGAATACATTGATCTAATGGATGAGCGGTCTAGTTGAATACACTGATCTAATGGATGAGCGTTCTAGTTGAATACACTGATCTAATGGATGAGTCTTGTTGAATACACTGATCTAATGGACGAGTTTAGTTGAATACACTATTCTAATTGATGAGCGGTCTAGTTGAACACACTGATCTAATGGATGAGCGGTCTAGTTGAATACACTGATCTAATGGATGAGCGGTCTAGTTGAATACACTGATCTAATGGATGAGCTGTCTAGTTGAATACACTGATCTAATGGATGAGCGGTCTAGTTAAATACACTGATCTAATGGATGAGTCTAGTTGAATACACTGATCTAATGGATGAGTTTAGTTGAATACACTATTCTAATGGATGAGCGGTCTAGTTGAACACACTGATCTAATGGATGAGTCTAGTTGAATACACTGATCTAATGGATGAGCGGTCTAGTTGAATACACTGATCTAATGGATGAGCGTTCTAGTTGAATACGCTGATCTAATGAATGAGTCTAGTTCAATACACTTACCTAATGGATGAGTCTAGTTGAATGCACTGATCTAATGGATGAGTCTAGTTGAATACACTGATCTACTGGATGAGTGGTCTATTTGAATACACTGATCTAATGGATTAGTCTAGTTGAACATACTGATCTAATGGATGAGTCTAGTTGAATACACTGATCTAATGGATGAGCGGTGTAGTTGAATACATTGATCTAATGGATGAGCGGTCTAGTTGAATACACTGATCTAATGGATGAGCGTTCTAGTTGAATACACTGATCTAATGGATGAGTCTAGTTGAACACACTGATCTAATGGATGAGTCTAGTTGAATACACTGATCTAATGGATGAGTCTAGTTGAATACACTGATCTAATGGATGAGCGGTCTAGTTGAACACACTGATCTAATAGATGAGCGGTCTAGTTGAACACACTGATCTAATGGATGAGCGGTCTAGTTGAACACACTGATCTAAATGGATGTGTGGTCTAGTTGAATACACTGATCTAATGGATGAGTTTAGTTGAATACACTGATCTAATGGATGAGCGGTCTAGTTGAATACACTGATCTAGTGGATGAGCGGTCTAGTTGAATACACTGATCTAATGGATGAGCGGTCTAGTTGAATACACTGATCTAATGGATGAGCGGTCTAGTTGAATACACTGATCTAATGGATGAGCGGTCTAGTTGAACACACTGATCAAAACGGATGAGTCTAGTTGAATACACTAATCTAATTGATGATTCTAGTTGAACACACTGATCTAAATGGATGGGCGGTCTAGTTAAACACACTGATCTAAATGGATGAGCGGTCTAGTTGAACACACTGATCTAAATGGATGAGTCTATATGAACACACTGATCTAATGGATGAGTCTAGTTGAATACACTGATCTAATGGATGAATCTAGTTGAATACACTGATCTAATTGATGAATCTAGTTGAATACACTAATCTAATGGATGAGCGGTCTAGTTGAATACACTGATCTAATGGATGAGCGGTCTAGTTGAATACACTGATCTAATGGATGAGTCTAGTTGAATACACTGATCTAATGGATGAGTCTAGTTGAATTCACTAATCTAATGGATGAGTTTAATGAATACACTGATCTAAAGGATGAGTCTAGTTGAATACACTAATCTAATTGATGAATCTAGTTGAATACACTAATCTAATGGATGAGCGGTCTAGTTGAAGTCACTGATCTAATGGATGAGCGGTCTAGTTGAATACACTGATCTAATAGATGAGCGGTCTAGTTGAACACACTGATCTAATGGATGAGCGTTCTAGTTGAATACACTGATCTAGTGGATGAGCGGTCGAGTTGAATACACTGATCTAATGGATGAGTCTAGTTGAATACACTGATCTAATGGATGAGTCTAGTTGAATACACTGATTTAATGGATGAGTCTAGTTGAATACACTGATCTAATGGATGAGCGGTCTAGATGAACACACTGATCTAATGGATGAGCGGTCTAGATGAATACACTGATCTAATGGATGAGTCTAGTTGAATACACTGATCTAATGGATGAGTCTAGTTGAATACACTGATCTAATGGATGAGTCTAGTTGAATACACTAATCTAATTGATGGTTCTAGTAGAATACACTGACCAAATGGATGAGTCTATTTGAATACACTGATCTAGTGGATGAGCGGTCTAGTTGAATACACTGACCTAATGGATGAATCTAGTTGAATACACTGATCTAATGGATGAGATTAGTTGAATACACTATTCTAATGGATGTGTGGTCTCGTTGAACACACTGATCTAGTGGATGAGTCTAGTTGAAAACACTGATCTAATGGATGAGCGGTCTAGTTGAATACACTGATCTAATGGATGAGTCTAGTTGAATACACTGACCTAATGGATGAGCGATCTAGTTGAACACACTGACCTAATGGATGAGCGGTCTAGTTGAATACACTGATCTAATGGATGAGCGGTCTAGTTGAATACACTGATCTAATGGATGAGCGGTCTAGTTGAATACACTGATCTAATGGATGAGTCTAGTTGAATACACTGATCTAATGGATGAGTCTAGTTGAATACACTGATCTAATGGATGAGTCTAGTTGAATACACTGATCTAATGGATGAGTCTAGTTGAATACACTGATCGAATGGATGAGTCTAGTTGAATACACTGATCGAATGGATGAGCGGTCTAGATGAATACACTGATCTAATGGATGAGTCTAGTTGAATACACTAATCTAATGGATGAGTCTAGTTGAATACACTGACCTAATGGATGAGCGGTCTAGTTGAACAGACTGATCTAATGGATGAGCTGTCAAGTTGAATACACTGATCTAATGGATGAGCGGTCTAGTTGAATACACTGATCTAATGGATGAGCGGTCTAGTTGAATACACTGATCTAATGGATGAGTCTAGTTGAATACACTGATCTAATGGATGAGTCTAGTTGAATACACTGATCTAATGGATGAGTCTAGTTGAATACACTGATCTAATGGATGAGTCTAGTTGAATACACTGATCGAATGGATGAGTCTATTTGAATACACTGATCGAATGGATGAGCGGTCTAGATGAATACACTGATCTAATGGATGAGTCTAGTTGAATACACTAATCTAATGGATGAGTCTAGATGAATTCACTAATCTAATGGATGAGTTTAATGAATACACTGATCTAATGGATGAGTCTAGATGAATACACTAATCTAATTGATAAATCTAGTTGAATACACTAATCTAATGGATGAGCGGTCTAGTTGAATACACTGATCTAATGGATGAGCGGTCTAGTTGAATACACTGATCTAATGGATGAGCGGTCTAGTTGAACACACTGATCTAATGGATGAGCGGTCTAGTTGAATACACTGATCTAGTGGATGAGCGCTCTAGTTGAATACACTGATCTAATGGATGAGTCTAGTTGAATACACTGATCTAATGGATGAGTCTAGTTGAATACACTGATCTAATGAATGAGTCTAATTGAATACACTGATCTAATGGATGAGCGGTCTAGATGAATACACTGATCTAATGGATGAGCGGTCTAGATGAATACACTGATCTAATGGATCAGTCTAGTTGAATACACTGATCTAATGGATGAATCTAGTTGAATACACTAATCTAATGGATGAGTCTAGTTGAATTCAATAATCTAATGGAAGAGTCTAATGAATGGATAAGTCTAGTTGAATACACTGCTCTAGTGGATGAGCGGTCTAGTTGAATACACTGATCTAATGGATGAGCGGTCTAGTTGAATACACTGATCTAATGGATGAGCTGTCTAGTTGAATACACTGATCTAATGGATGAGCGGTCTAGTTAAATACACTGATCTAATGGATGAGTCTTGTTGAATACACTGATCTAATGGACGAGTTTAGTTGAATACACTATTCTAATTGATGAGCGGTCTAGTTGAACACACTGATCTAATGGATGAGCGGTCTAGTTGAATACACTGATCTAATGGATGAGCGGTCTAGTTGAATACACTGATCTAATGGATGAGCTGTCTAGTTGAATACACTGATCTAATGGATGAGCGGTCTAGTTAAATACACTGATCTAATGGATGAGTCTAGTTGAATACACTGATCTAATGGATGAGTTTAGTTGAATACACTATTCTGATGGATGAGCGGTCTAGTTGAACACACTGATCTAATGGATGAGTCTAGTTGAATACACTGATCTAATGGATGAGCGGTCTAGTTGAACACACTGATCTAATGGATGAGTCTAGTTGAATACACTGATCTAATGGATGAGCGGGTGTAGTTGAATACACTGATCTAATGGATGAGCGTTCTAGTTGAATACGCTGATCTAATGAATGAGTCTAGTTCAATACACTTACCTAATGGATGAGTCTAGTTGAATGCACTGATCTAATGGATGAGTCTAGTTGAATACACTGATCTACTGGATGAGTCTAGTTGAATACACTGATCTAATGGATGAGTCTAGTTGAATACACTGATCTAATGGATGAGTGGTCTATTTGAATACACTGATCTAATGGATTAGTCTAGTTGAACATACTGATCTAATGGATGAGTCTAGTTGAATACACTGATCTAATGGATGAGCGGTGTAGTTGAATACATTGATCTAATGGATGAGCGGTCTAGTTGAATACACTGATCTAATGGATGAGCGTTCTAGTTGAATACACTGATCTAATGGATGAGTCTAGTTGAACACACTGATCTAATGGATGAGTCTAGTTGAATACACTGATCTAATGGATGAGTCTAGTTGAATACACTGATCTAATGGATGAGCGGTCTAGTTGAACACACTGATCTAATAGATGAGCGGTCTAGTTGAACACACTGATCTAATGGATGAGCGGTCTAGTTGAACACACTGATCTAAATGGATGTGTGGTCTAGTTGAATACACTGATCTAATGGATGAGTTTAGTTGAATACACTGATCTAATGGATGAGCGGTCTAGTTGAATACACTGATCTAGTGGATGAGCGGTCTAGTTGAATACACTGATCTAATGGATGAGCGGTCTAGTTGAATACACTGATCTAATGGATGAGCGGTCTAGTTGAATACACTGATCTAATGGATGAGCGGTCTAGTTGAACACACTGATCAAAACGGATGAGTCTAGTTGAATACACTAATCTAATTGATGATTCTAGTTGAACACACTGATCTAAATGGATGGGCGGTCTAGTTAAACACACTGATCTAAATGGATGAGCGGTCTAGTTGAACACACTGATCTAAATGGATGAGTCTATATGAACACACTGATCTAATGGATGAGTCTAGTTGAATACACTGATCTAATGGATGAATCTAGTTGAATACACTGATCTAATTGATGAATCTAGTTGAATACACTAATCTAATGGATGAGCGGTCTAGTTGAATACACTGATCTAATGGATGAGCGGTCTAGTTGAATACACTGATCTAATGGATGAGTCTAGTTGAATACACTGATCTAATGGATGAGTCTAGTTGAATTCACTAATCTAATGGATGAGTTTAATGAATACACTGATCTAAAGGATGAGTCTAGTTGAATACACTAATCTAATTGATGAATCTAGTTGAATACACTAATCTAATGGATGAGCGGTCTAGTTGAAGTCACTGATCTAATGGATGAGCGGTCTAGTTGAATACACTGATCTAATAGATGAGCGGTCTAGTTGAACACACTGATCTAATGGATGAGCGTTCTAGTTGAATACACTGATCTAGTGGATGAGCGGTCGAGTTGAATACACTGATCTAATGGATGAGTCTAGTTGAATACACTGATCTAATGGATGAGTCTAGTTGAATACACTGATTTAATGGATGAGTCTAGTTGAATACACTGATCTAATGGATGAGCGGTCTAGATGAACACACTGATCTAATGGATGAGCGGTCTAGATGAATACACTGATCTAATGGATGAGTCTAGTTGAATACACTGATCTAATGGATGAGTCTAGTTGAATACACTGATCTAATGGATGAGTCTAGTTGAATACACTAATCTAATTGATGGTTCTAGTAGAATACACTGACCAAATGGATGAGTCTATTTGAATACACTGATCTAGTGGATGAGCGGTCTAGTTGAATACACTGACCTAATGGATGAATCTAGTTGAATACACTGATCTAATGGATGAGATTAGTTGAATACACTATTCTAATGGATGTGTGGTCTCGTTGAACACACTGATCTAGTGGATGAGTCTAGTTGAATACACTGATCTAATGGATGAGCGGTCTAGTTGAATACACTGATCTAATGGATGAGTCTAGTTGAATACACTGACCTAATGGATGAGCGATCTAGTTGAACACACTGACCTAATGGATGAGCGGTCTAGTTGAATACACTGATCTAATGGATGAGCGGTCTAGTTGAATACACTGATCTAATGGATGAGCGGTCTAGTTGAATACACTGATCTAATGGATGAGTCTAGTTGAATACACTGATCTAATGGATGAGTCTAGTTGAATACACTGATCTAATGGATGAGTCTAGTTGAATACACTGATCTAATGGATGAGTCTAGTTGAATACACTGATCGAATGGATGAGTCTAGTTGAATACACTGATCGAATGGATGAGCGGTCTAGATGAATACACTGATCTAATGGATGAGTCTAGTTGAATACACTAATCTAAATGGATGAGTCTAGTTGAATACACTAATCTAATTGATAAATCTAGTTGAATACACTAATCTAACGGATGAGCGGTCTAGTTGAATACACTGATCTAATGGATGAGCGGTCTAGTTGAATACACTGATCTAATGGATGAGCGGTCTAGTTGAACACACTGATCTAATGGATGAGCGGTCTAGTTGAATACACTGATCTAGTGGATGAGCGGTCTAGTTGAATACACTGATCTAATGGATGAGTCTAGTTGAATACACTGATCTAATGGATGAGTCTAGTTGAATACACTGATCTAATGGATGAGTCTAATTGAATACACTGATCTAATGGATGAGCGGTCTAGATGAATACACTGATCTAATGGATGAGCGGTCTAGATGAATACACTGATCTAATGGATCAGTCTAGTTGAATACACTGATCTAATGGATGAATCTAGTTGAATACACTAATCTAATGGATGAGTCTAGTTGAATTCAATAATCTAATGGAAGAGTCTAATGAATGGATAAGTCTAGTTGAATACACTGCTCTAGTGGATGAGCGGTCTAGTTGAATACACTGATCTAATGGATGAGCGGTCTAGTTGAATACACTGATCTAATGGATGAGCGGTCTAGTTGAATACACTGATCTAATGGATGAGCTGTCTAGTTAAATACACTGATCTAAAGGATGAGTCTAGTTGAATACACTGATCTAATGGATGAGTCTAGTTGAATACACTGATCTAATGGATGAGCGGTCTAGTTCAACACACTGATCTAATAGATGAGCGGTCTAGTTGAACACACTGATCTAATGGATGAGCGGTCTAGTTGAACACACTGATCTAAATGGATGAGTGGTCTAGTTGAATACACTGATCTAATGGATGAGTTTAGTTGAATACACTAATCTAATGGATGAGCGGTCTAGTTGAATACACTGATCTAAATGGATGAATCTAGTTGAATACACTGATCTAATTGATGAATCTAGTTGAATACACTAATCTAATGGATGATTCTAGTTGAACACACTGATCTAAATGGATGGGCGGTCTAGTTAAACACACTGATCTAAATGGATGAGCGGTCTAGTTGAACACACTGATCTAAATGGATGAGTCTATATGAACACACTGATCTAATGGATGAGTCTAGTTGAATACACTGATCTAATGGATGAATCTAGTTGAATACACTGATCTAATTGATGAATCTAGTTGAATACACTAATCTAATGGATGAGCGGTCTAGTTGAATACACTGATCTAATGGATGAGCGGTCTAGTTGAATACACTGATCTAATGGATGAGTCTAGTTGAAAACACTGATCTAATGGATGAGTCTAGTTGAATTCACTAATCTAATGGATGAGTTTAATGAATACACTGATCTAAAGGATGAGTCTAGTTGAATACACTAATCTAATTGATGAATCTAGTTGAATACACTAATCTAATGGATGAGCGGTCTAGTTGAAGTCACTGATCTAATGGATGAGCGGTCTAGTTGAATACACTGATCTAATGGATGAGCGGTCTAGTTGAACACACTGATCTAATGGATGAGCGTTCTAGTTGAATACACTGATCTAGTGGATGAGCGGTCGAGTTGAATACACTGATCTAATGGATGAGTCTAGTTGAATACACTGATCTAATGGATGAGTCTAGTTGAATACACTGATTTAATGGATGAGTCTAGTTGAATACACTGATCTAATGGATGAGCGGTCTAGATGAATACACTGATCTAATGGATGAGCGGTCTAGAAGAATACACTGATCTAATGGATGAGTCTAGTTGAATACACTGATCTAATGGATGAGTCTAGTTGAATACACTGATCTAATGGATGAGTCTAGTTGAATACACTAATCTAATTGATGATTCTAGTAGAATACACTGACCAAATGGATGAGTCTAGTTGAATACACTGATCTAGTGGATGAGCGGTCTAGTTGAATACACTGACCTAATGGATGAATCTAGTTGAATACACTGATCTAATGGATGAGATTAGTTGAATACACTATTCTAATGGATGTGTGGTCTAGTTGAACACACTGATCTAGTGGATGAGTCTAGTTGAATACACTGATCTAATGGATGAGCGGTCTAGTTGAATACACTGATCTAATGGATGAGTCTAGTTGAATACACTGACCTAATGGATGAGCGATCTAGTTGAACACACTGATCTAATGGATGAGCGGTCTAGTTGAATACACTGATCTAATGGATGAGCGGTCTAGTTGAATACATTGATCTAATGGATGAGCGGTCTAGTTGAATACACTGATCTAATGGATGAGTCTAGTTGAATACACTGATCTAATGGATGAGTCTAGTTGAATACACTGATCTAATGGATGAGTCTAGTTGAATACACTGATCTAATGGATGAGTCTAGTTGAATACACTGATCGAATGGATGAGTCTAGTTGAATACACTGATCGAATGGATGAGCGGTCTAGATGAATACACTGATCTAATGGATGAGTCTAGTTGAATACACTAATCTAATGGATGAGTCTAGATGAATTCACTAATCTAATGGATGAGTTTAATGAATACACTGATCTAATGGATGAGTCTAGTTGAATACACTAATCTAATTGATAAATCTAGTTGAATACACTAATCTAATGGATGAGCGGTCTAGTTGAATACACTGATCTAATGGATGAGCGGTCTAGTTGAATACACTGATCTAATGGATGAGCGGTCTAGTTGAACACACTGATCTAATGGATGAGCAGTCTAGTTGAATACACTGATCTAGTGGATGAGCGGTCTAGTTGAATACACTGATCTAATGGATGAGTCTAGTTGAATACACTGATCTAATGGATGAGTCTAGTTTAATACACTGATCTAATGGATGAGTCTAATTGAATACACTGATCTAATGGATGAGCGGTCTAGATGAATACACTAATCTAATGGATGAGTCTAGTTGAATTCAATAATCTAATGGAAGAGTCTAATGAATGGATAAGTCTAGTTGAATACACTGCTCTAGTGGATGAGCGGTCTAGTTGAATACACTGATCTAATGGATGAGCGGTCGAGTTGAATACACTGATCTAATGGATGAGTCTAGTTGAATACACTGATCTAATGGATGAGTCTAGTTGAATACACTGATTTAATGGATGAGTCTAGTTGAATACACTGATCTAATGGATGAGCGGTCTAGATGAATACACTGATCTAATGGATGAGCGGTCTAGATGAATACACTGATCTAATGGATGAGTCTAGTTGAATACACTGATCTAATGGATGAGTCTAGTTGAATACACTGATCTAATGGATGAGTCTAGTTGAATACACTAATCTAATTGATGATTCTAGTAGAATACACTGACCAAATGGATGAGTCTAGTTGAATACACTGATCTAGTGGATGAGCGGTCTAGTTGAATACACTGACCTAATGGATGAATCTAGTTGAATACACTGATCTAATGGATGAGATTAGTTGAATACACTATTCTAATGGATGTGTGGTCTAGCTGAACACACTGATCTAGTGGATGAGTCTAGTTGAATACACTGATCTAATGGATGAGCGGTCTAGTTGAATACACTGATCTAATGGATGAGTCTAGTTGAATACACTGACCTAATGGATGAGCGATCTAGTTGAACACACTGATCTAATGGATGAGCGGTCTAGTTGAATACACTGATCTAATGGATGAGCGGTCTAGTTGAATACATTGATCTAATGGATGAGCGGTCTAGTTGAATACACTGATCTAATGGATGAGTCTAGTTGAATACACTGATCTAATGGACGAGTCTAGTTGAATACACTGATCTAATGGATGAGTCTAGTTGAATACACTGATCTAATGGATGAGTCTAGTTGAATACACTGATCGAATGGATGAGTCTAGTTGAATACACTGATCGAATGGATGAGCGGTCTAGATGAATACACTGATCTAATGGATGAGTCTAGTTGAATACACTAATCTAATGGATGAGTCTAGATGAATTCACTAATCTAATGGATGAGTTTAATGAATACACTGATCTAATGGATGAGTCTAGTTGAATACACTAATCTAATTGATAAATCTAGTTGAATACACTAATCTAATGGATGAGCGGTCTAGTTGAATACACTGATCTAATGGATGAGCGGTCTAGTTGAATACACTGATCTAATGGATGAGCGGTCTAGTTGAACACACTGATCTAATGGATGAGCAGTCTAGTTGAATACACTGATCTAGTGGATGAGCGGTCTAGTTGAATACACTGATCTAATGGATGAGTCTAGTTGAATACACTGATCTAATGGATGAGTCTAGTTTAATACACTGATCTAATGGATGAGTCTAATTGAATACACTGATCTAATGGATGAGCGGTCTAGATGAATACACTGATCTAATGGATCAGTCTAGTTGAATACACTGATCTAATGGATGAATCTAGTTGAATACACTAATCTAATGGATGAGTCTAGTTGATTCAATAATCTAATGGAAGAGTCTAATGAATGGATAAGTCTAGTTGAATACACTGCTCTAGTGGATGAGCGGTCTAGTTGAATACACTGATCTAATGGATGAGCGGTCTAGTTGAATACACTGATCTAATGGATGAGCTGTCTAGTTGAACACACTGATCTAATGGATGAGCGGTCTAGTTAAATACACTGATCTAAAGGATGAGTCTAGTTGAATACACTGATCTAATGGATGAGTCTAGTTGAATACACTGATCTAATGGATGAGCGGTCTAGTTGAACACACTGATCTAATAGATGAGCGGTCTAGTTGAACACACTGATCTAATGGATGAGCGGTCTAGTTGAACACACTGATCTAAATGGATGAGTGGTCTAGTTGAATACACTGATCTAATGGATGAGTTTAGTTGAATACACTAATCTAATGGATGAGCGGTCTAGTTGAATACACTGATCTAAATGGATGAATCTAGTTGAATACACTGATCTAATTGATGAATCTAGTTGAATACACTAATCTAATGGATGATTCTAGTTGAACACACTGATCTAAATGGATGGGCGGTCTAGTTAAACACACTGATCTAAATGGATGAGCGGTCTAGTTGAACACACTGATCTAAATGGATGAGTCTATATGAACACACTGATCTAATGGATGAGTCTAGTTGAATACACTGATCTAATGGATGAATCTAGTTGAATACACTGATCTAATTGATGAATCTAGTTGAATACACTAATCTAATGGATGAGCGGTCTAGTTGAATACACTGATCTAATGGATGAGCGGTCTAGTTGAATACACTGATCTAATGGATGAGTCTAGTTGAATACACTGATCTAATGGATGAGTCTAGTTGAATTCACTAATCTAATGGATGAGTTTAATGAATACACTGATCTAAAGGATGAGTCTAGTTGAATACACTAATCTAATTGATGAATCTAGTTGAATACACTAATCTAATGGATGAGCGGTCTAGTTGAAGTCACTGATCTAATGGATGAGCGGTCTAGTTGAATACACTGATCTAATGGATGAGCGGTCTAGTTGAACACACTGATCTAATGGATGAGCGTTCTAGTTGAATACACTGATCTAGTGGATGAGCGGTCGAGTTGAATACACTGATCTAATGGATGAGTCTAGTTGAATACACTGATCTAATGGATGAGTCTAGTTGAATACACTGATTTAATGGATGAGTCTAGTTGAATACACTGATCTAATGGATGAGCGGTCTAGATGAATACACTGATCTAATGGATGAGCGGTGTAGATGAATACACTGATCTAATGGATGAGTCTAGTTGAATACACTGATCTAATGGATGAGTCTAGTTGAATACACTGATCTAATGGATGAGTCTAGTTGAATACACTAATCTAATTGATGATTCTAGTAGAATACACTGACCAAATGGATGAGTCTAGTTGAATACACTGATCTAGTGGATGAGCGGTCTAGTTGAATACACTGACCTAATGGATGAATCTAGTTGAATACACTGATCTAATGGATGAGATTAGTTGAATACACTATTCTAATGGATGTGTGGTCTAGTTGAACACACTGATCTAGTGGATGAGTCTAGTTGAATACACTGATCTAATGGATGAGCGGTCTAGTTGAATACACTGATCTAATGGATGAGTCTAGTTGAATACACTGACCTAATGGATGAGCGATCTAGTTGAACACACTGATCTAATGGATGAGCGGTCTAGTTGAATACACTGATCTAATGGATGAGTCTAGTTGAATACACTGATCTAATGGATGAGTCTAGTTGAATACACTGATCTAATGGATGAGTCTAGTTGAATACACTGATCTAATGGATGAGTCTAGTTGAATACACTGATCGAATGGATGAGTCTAGTTGAATACACTGATCGAATGGATGAGCGGTCTAGATGAATACACTGATCTAATGGATGAGTCTAGTTGAATACACTAATCTAATGGATGAGTCTAGATGAATTCACTAATCTAATGGATGAGTTTAATGAATACACTGATCTAATGGATGAGTCTAGTTGAATACACTAATCTAATTGATAAATCTAGTTGAATACACTAATCTAATGGATGAGCGGTCTAGTTGAATACACTGATCTAATGGATGAGCGGTCTAGTTGAATACACTGATCTAATGGATGAGCGGTCTAGTTGAACACACTGATCTAATGGATGAGCGGTCTAGTTGAATACACTGATCTAGTGGATGAGCGGTCTAGTTGAATACACTGATCTAATGGATGAGTCTAGTTGAATACACTGATCTAATGGATGAGTCTAGTTGAATACACTGATCTAATGGATGAGTCTAATTGAATACACTGATCTAATGGATGAGCGGTCTAGATGAATACACTGATCTAATGGATCAGTCTAGTTGAATACACTGATCTAATGGATGAATCTAGTTGAATACACTAATCTAATGGATGAGTCTAGTTGATTTCAATAATCTAATGGAAGAGTCTAATGAATGGATAAGTCTAGTTGAATACACTGCTCTAGTGGATGAGCGGTCTAGTTGAATACACTGATCTAATGGATGAGCGGTCTAGTTGAATAGACTAATCTAATGGATGAGCTGTCTAGTTGAATACACTGATCTAATGGATGAGCGGTCTAGTTAAATACACTGATCTAATGGATGAGTCTAGTTGAATACACTGATCTAATGGATGAGTTAAGTTGAATACACTGATCTAATGGATGAGCGGTCTAGTTGAACACACTGATCTAATGGATGAGTCTAGTTGAATACACTGATCTAATGGATGAGCGGTCTAGTTGAATACACTGATCTAATGAATGAGTCTAGTTGAATACGCTGATCTAATGAATGAGTCTAGTTGAATACACTTACCTAATGGATGAGTCTAGTTGAATACACTGATCTACTGGATGAGTCTAGTTGAATACGCTGATCTAATGGATGAGTGGTCTATTTGAATACACTGATCTAATGGATTAGTCTAGTTGAATACACTGATCTAATGGATGAGCGGTCTAGTTGAATACACTGATCTAATGGATGAGCGTTCTAGTTGAATACACTGATCTAATGGATGAGTCTAGTTGAACACACTGATCTAAATGGATGAGTGGTCTAGTTGAATACACTGATCTAATGGATGAGTTTGGTTGAATACACTGATCTAATGGATGAGCGGTCTAGTTGAATACACTGATCTAGTGGATGAGCGGTCTAGTTGAATACACTGATCTAATGGATGAGCGGTCTAGTTGAATACACTGATCTAATGGATGAGCGGTCTAGTTGAATACACTGATCTAATGGATGAGCGGTCTAGTTGAACACACTGATCAAAACGGATGAGTCTAGTTGAACACACTAATCTAATTGATGATTCTAGTTGAACACACTGATCTAAATGGATGGGCGGTCTAGTTAAACACACTGATCTAAATGGATGAGCGGTCTTGTTGAACACACTGATCTAAATGGATGAGTCTATATGAACACACTGATCTAATGGATGAGTCTAGTTGAATACACTGATCTAATGGATGAATCTAGTTGAATACACTGATCTAATTGATGAATCTAGTTGAATACACTAATCTAATGGATGAGCGGTCTAGTTGAATACACTGATCTAATGGATGAGCGGTCTAGTTGAATACACTGATCTAATGGATGAGTCTAGTTGAATACACTGATCTAATGGATGAGTCTAGTTGAATTCACTAATCGAATGGATGAGTTTAATGAATACACTGATCTAAAGGATGAGTCTAGTTGAATACACTAATCTAATTGATGAATCTAGTTGAATACACTAATCTAATGGATGAGCGGTCTAGTTGAAGTCACTGATCTAATGGATGAGCGGTCTAGTTGAATACACTGATCTAATGGATGAGCGGTCTAGTTGAACACACTGATCTAATGGATGAGCGTTCTAGTTTAATACACTGATCTAGTGGATGAGCAGTCGAGTTGAATACACTGATCTAATGGATGACTCTAGTTGAATACACTGATCTAATGGATGAGTCTAGTTGAATACACTGATTTAATGGATGAGTCTAGTTGAATACACTGATCTAATGGATGAGCGGTCTAGTTGAATACACTGACCTAATGGATGAGTCTAGTTGAATACACTGACTTAATGGACGAGTCTAGTTGAATACACTGATCTAATGGATGAGCGTTCTAGTTGAATACACTGATCTAATGGATGAGTCTAGTTGAATACACTTACCTAATGGATGAGTCTAGTTGAATACACTAATCTAATGGATGAGTCTAGTTGAATACACTGATCTAATGGATGAGCGTTCTAGTTGAATACACTGATCTAATGGATGAGTCTAGTTGAATACACTTACCTAATGGATGAGTCTAGTTGAATACACTGATCTAATGGATGAGTCTAGTTGAATACACTGATCTACTGGATGAGTCTAGTTGAATACACTGATCTAATGGATGAGTCTAGTTGAATACACTGATCTAATGGATGAGTGGTCTATTTGAATACACTGATCTAATGGATTAGTCAAGTTGAATACACTGATCTAATGAATGAGTCTAGGTGAATACACTGATCTAATTGATGAGCCTAGTTGAATAAACTGATCTAATGGATGAGTCTAGTTGAATACACTGACCTAATGGATGAGTCTCATTGAATACACTGATCTAATGGATGAGCGGTCTAGTTGAATACACTGATCTAATGGATGAGCGGTCTAGTTGAATACACTGATCTAATGGATGAGCGGTCTAGTTGAATACACTGATCTAATGGATGAGCGGTCTAGTTGAACACACTGATCTAAATGGATGAGTTTTGTTGAATACACTAATCTAATGGATGAGTCTAGTTGAACACACTGATCTAAATGGATGAGCGGTCTAGTTGAACACACTGATCTAAATGGATGAGCGGTCTAGTTGAACACACTGATCTAAATGGATGAGTCTAGTTGAATACACTGATCTAATGGATGAGTCTAGTTGAACACACTGATCTAATGGATGAGCGGTCTAGTTGAACACACTGATCTAATGGATGAGCGGTCTAGTTGAACACACTGATCTAATGGATGAGTCTAGTTGAACACACTGATCTAAATGGATGAGTGGTCTAGTTGAATACACTGATCTAATGGATGAGTTTAGTTGAATACACTGATCTAATGGATGAGCGGTCTAGTTGAATACACTGATCTAGTGGATGAGCGGTCTACTTGAATACACTGATCTAATGGATGAGCGGTCTAGTTGAATACACTGATCTAATGGATGAGCGTTCTAGTTGAATACACTGATCTAATGGATGAGCGGTCTAGTTGAACACACTGATCTAAATGGATGAGTCTAGTTGAATACACTAATCTAATGGATGAGTCTAGTTGAACACACTGATCTAAATGGATGAGCGGTCTAGTTGAACACACTGATCTAAATGGATGAGCGGTCTAGTTGAACACACTGATCTAAATGGATGAGCGGTCTAGTTGAATACACTGATCTAATGGATGAGCGGTCTAGTGGAATACACTGATCTAATGGATGAGTCTAGTTGAATACACTGATCTAATGGATGAGTCTAGTTGAATACACTGATCTAATGGATGAGCGGTCTTGTTGAATACACTTATCTAATGGATGAGTCTAGTTGAATACACTGATCTAATGGATGAGTCTAGTTGAATATACTGATCTAATGGATGAGTCTAGTTGAATACACTGATCTAATGGATGAGTCTAGTTGAATACACTGATCTAATGGATGAGTCTAGTTGAATACACTGATCTTATGGATGAGTCTAGTTGAATACACTTATCTAATGGATGAGTCTAGTTGAATACACTGATCTAATGGATGAGTCTAGTTGAATATACTGATCTAATGGATGAGTCTAGTTGAATACACTGATCTAATGGATGAGTCTAGTTGAATACACTGATCTAATGGATGAGTCTAGTTGAATACACTGATCTAATGGATGAGTCTAGTTGAATACACTGATCTAATGGATGAGCGGTCTAGTTGAATTCATGTTTGATGATTCCATAGCCTCAAAGGGTTACCAGAGGCTGGTGTACTACTCTTATGACCCACAGGTTTTAGTCAAAGAAGTCATTAACGTTTATTAACGAGTTTTTCTACTGTGAACGAGACATTCATAAGAGAAAGCACTCACTACCTTGTTTTGTCTTCATTTGATATGTAGACAGTGGTTTTCATGGATCAAAATAGGGTTTACGTGATGGGCGTGACAGGGGGCGTGGCCAACGGTGCGGTTGCCGACCGAAATGTGTATAGACCCTCCTGTTAGTTGTAGTGATTTCTCTTCTGCCTGTTTTAAATGTCATTTCCTGTAATTCTACACCTTTTGTCATGCTGTCTGCATGACTCAAACATTATAACAAAATCAATGAGGGCCCCATGTCATGAAAAAAAATACTCCTGAATGCATAATTCTTTGAGTTTTTTTTTAATTCTCCCTGACTGTCGAGATTTTATTTTGGTGATTGTTAGTTCTTAAAGATTATTTTATAAAGTAATATACAGGTCCATTATCTTTTCAACAGTCTTTATATCTGGTTTTAGTCATTTAAGTTTACAATGAAAACGTTTGTCCAACCAGATTTGGTATTTTTTCCTCTCCAAATATGTATGTATTTTTAAAATATTTTTTATATATAATTATTTTACTGTTTGGACATAGGCGGCCATGGAAAAAAATAAAAAAACACGTAAGCAGCCCGCCCTGGTATATAACTTGGATGTCTACCAATAAAGGTGATTTGTGCACCAGTGGCTCAAATCAAATGTATTAAAAAGAAAAAGAAAGAGATGTTAATAATGTTTTATAGGTGTTTATGGATCTCCCCTTTTTCAAGGTGAAACACAATAACAGAGACCAGATGGAATCATCATACATTTAACTGGATATGGGGAAGGAAACAATGTCCGTAAATAATCATTACCAGGGTTTAGAACACAGTCACCCCCATTCTCTCTTTTATCCGGGGCAACAACGACAACAACAACAAAACAGCGAAGGAGACAGAGAAGGCAGGAATAACAAAACAAGAGAAAGAAAGAAAGAATTGCACAGAGGCTTTTCTTTCCTTTAAAATGCTGCATTAGGTCTTTTCCTGCAGTCAGTTGTCGTAGTTCAAAGCTGGCAGTTCAATAAATAGCAGGAACTGGCACATCTCTGTTCTTGCAAAAAGAAATCAATGTTAATCCTATTACCGGCAGTTATCACCTAGCCCAGAAACGGTGGCAAGTAAGAAAAAAAAACAGAGATGTCAAAGCGGGAAGGAGAGAGAGAGGGAGAGAGGGAGAGAGAGAGCGAGTCACCCTTCATTCACTTTCAAACACAGTTTTGATAATTTACTTCTGTAGAAGAAGATGGGGAAGGGTGGGAGGGGAGGGAGGAGAGAGGGTGCATTTGGGAGGTGTGTGTGTGTGTGTTTGTGTGTGTGTGTGTGTGTGTGTGTGTGTGTGTGTGTGTGTGTGTGTGTGTGTGTGTGTGTGTGTGTGTGTGTGTGTGTGTGTGTGTGTGTGTGTGTGTGTGTGTGTGTGTGTGTGTGTGTGTGTGTGTGTGTGTGTGTGTGCGCGCGCGCGCTTGGTGAGAGGGGGGGTCCAGGACTACGGATGTGTTTACACATAATGCTTGGATCATACCCTGCTGCTGTAAGCAAGATGTTTCAGCCACAAAACATCTATTTTTTCTTTTTTTAAATGTTCACACCGCTTAGCAGTCCTCTTCCTGCAGCGCCCTGACATATGGCCTTTCTCCTTCTCCTCCTCGCTCGCTCGCTCACCCCTTCCCTTTCTCTTTCTCCTCCTCTCTCATCCCTTTCGCTTTCTCCTCTTCTCTCTCTCATCCCTTTCTCTTTCTCCTCCTCTCTCATCCCTTTCTCTTTCTCCTCCTCTCTCTCCATCCCTTTCTCATTCACCTCCTCCTCTCTCTCTCTCTTTTTCTCCTTCTCTCTCTCATCCCTTTCTCCTTCTCCTCTTCTCTCTCTCTCCATCCCTTTCTCCTTCTCCTCTTCTCTCTCTCTCCATCCCTTTCTCCTTCTCCTCTTCTCTCTCTCCATCCCTTTCTCCTTCTCCTCTTCTTTCTCTCTATCCTGTTCTCCTTCTCTCTCTCATCCCTTTCTCCTTCTCCTCTCCTCTCTCTCTCTCATCCCTTTCTCTTTCTCCTCTTCTCTCTCCCTCATCCCTTTCTCTTTCTCCTCTTCTCTCTCTTCATCCCTTTCTCATTCACCTCCTCCTCTCTCTCTCATCCCTTTCTCATTCTCCTTTTCTCTCTCTCTCCCTCCATCCCTTTCTCTTTCTCCTTTTCTCCTTCTCTCTCTCATCCCTTTCTCCTTTTCTCCTTCTCTCTCTCATCCCTTTCTCCTTCTCCTCTTCTCTCTCTCCCTCCATCCCTTTCTCCTTCTTCTTCTCCTCTTCTCTCTCTCTCCATCCCTTTCTCTTTCTCCTCTTCTCTCTCTCTCAATCCCTTTCTCTTTCTCCTCTTCTCTCTCTCTCCATCCCTTTCTCCTTCTCTTCTTTCTCTCCCTCCATCCCTTTATCCTTCTCCTCTTCTCTCTCTCTCTCATCCCATTATCCTTCTCCTCTTCTCTCTCTCCATCCCTTTCTCCTTCTCCCCTTCTCTCTCTCTCCATCCCTTTCTCCTTCTCCTCTTCTCTTCTCTTCTCTTTCCCTCCATCCCTTTCTCCTTCTCCTCTTCTCTCTCCATCCCCTTCTCTTTCTCCTCTTCTCTTCTCTTTCCCTCCATCCCTTTCTCCTTCTCCTCTTCTCTCTCTCCATCCCTTTCTCATTCACCTCCTCCTCTCTCATCCCTTTCTCCTTCTCCTCTTCTCTCTCTCTCATCCCTTTCTCCTTCACCTCCTACTCTTCTCTCTCTCCATCCCTTTCTCCTTCTCTCTCTCCACCCCTTTCTCATTCACCTCCTCTCTCTCTCTCCATGTCTCTCTCCTTCTCCCTCTCTCTCCTTCCATTCTGTCTGGTTCTGGGGTGTTTTAGTGGGGGTTGTATGGTGGTACTGTAGTAATGAGGCACAGTGACAGTAATGTTCCCGACTGCACAACATGCAGTGCTTCTTGACTCGATAGGTTTTTTGTGAAAAGCATGTGTTTTCAAGATTATAGAGGATTTTAGCAGTCGGTCTCCATGTCGACTCAAGACAATAAACAATAAACAGATCATTTCCATTGTGTTCTTAGTGAAGATTTCACACAGTGCTGTGTCACCTTGGAGTGCATTATCAGGCTGTCAGGGACAGTTATTTATCTAAAGGAATTATCTGACATTTTGAGATATGAATGACTTATACCCAGAGTGGAAGCTATGTAAATTAATAACTTACCATACATTCATTTCAAAGCTTGTTGGATCTTGCCTTTTTTTCCCCCATCAGTGAGTGACTAAACCATTACTTAAGCATAGTCACAAACCTGCTGCCATTCAAATGGCCTTCTTGCCAAAGACAGGCCCTGGTCTATGATTCAATTATAAGATTATCACCATAAAAATAGGTAGAAACTAATTCACCCCCCCCCCCCCACCCCCCCCCCAAAATGACCAATGTCAGATCAGATGCCATATGTGGATTAAACGTCTAATTCATAGCTATAGATATTAAACTCTCAAACAAAACAAGGGGGGGTGTGTGTTGAGAGAACTAGATTAGGCTCTAATCACTCTAGTCACCAGGAAGTAGAGTAGAGGCCTCTCACTGGCAGATTAACACTGGTGCTGTTGTTGGTCTCATTGTTAACGTCGAGAAATAATTACAGCTACATTTCATCAAAGCCCAATTCAACACTGAACAGCGACACGGTTCTTTCTTTCTCTACTGGTGGAGAACCTGACTTTTTTTTTACATTTTATTTTATATGGACGTAAAGATTAAAGTAGCTATGGTAACACAATAATATGTAAAAAAAAAAAAAGATCTGAATAAAAGAAAAGTCATATTATATTGTACTTTATAGTTTATTGCTGTTCAGATCAACCTATACCCCACTGTTATTCTTCTCAGGTTATTCCCAGTAAAATGCCTTATAAATGCATCTTGTTGAAACAGGTTTTCACCTTGACTTGTCTGACTGTATGTGTATGTATTTCCCGGTGTGCCACGTTGAATTCAGGTGACCCCATTCCAGTCTGGCCCGTTTGATATTCCAGTAATAAATGAGATGGCCGATGGAAGGGGCTTTAACATGTAAAATAGTGGTGACATGCTAAATAATGAGGCTGGCTGGAATTATGTAGCGTTGGGGGCTAGCGCGGGCTCTGGGGTATTCCCAGGTTGTGGAGCTGCCTAGCCTAGCGCCTGGTGGGCCCCCTTTTGCTCAACCCTCCCCCTACCCACTGGCCCTGGTTGTCTCTTAAATGGTACACTATTCCCTATATAGTGCACTACTTACCCTATGTGTTCTGGTCAAAAGGAGTGCACTATTTAGGGAGTAGCGTACCATTTGGAACGTAGCCCCAGCCACTGAAAATGGAAATGGAATTAATATAGCTACCAAGGCCGTGAGGTAGATTATACTATGGCAACCCCGCTGGCTGGCCTGGGCCAGGGCGCGAAGCCCTCTGTTTAGGAACCAAATAAAGAACACCGTTTTTGTATTCAAGGAAAGTTAAAAAATATAAATATATTTACATTTACATTTAAGTCATTTAGCAGATATATATTTTTGATGGATCCTGAGTGTCATTTCAGATTGACTTTGTTGTTTTGTTATTCTTCCCTTTATGTAAATGTCTCTCTGTGATAAAAAAAATGTCCTCAACATGGTAAAACACAGCCTCAGTTTTCTGCTGCCGGATGGCGATGGAATATTAAGGTGTTCCAGTCTGCATTCCCCAACGGCACCTTGTTCCCTATATAGTGCACTACTTTAGACCAGAGCCCTATGGCACCCTATTCCCTATATAGTGCACTACATTAGATAGGGTTCTGGTCTAAAGTAGTGCACTATATAGGGAATAGGGTGCCATTTGGGATGCAGGCAGGTCTCATCAGAGACCCAGCTCTCTGGGGGAAAAAAACACTTTAGGGGTGATAAAGCAGGTTTACAGCCAAACTAAAAGCAGCTGGTGAGGCTGGACCCTGCTGTGACAACAACATGGTTTATCACATACAAATAGAGTGCACTACATTTGACCCGAGCCCTAAGGATCCTGGTCTAAAGTAGTGCACTATGTAGGGAATAGGGTGCCATTTGGGACAAATACATGGTTGTCCTTCAGGTGACACTGATTCATCCTGTTTCCTGTCGTCTGTCAATATTAATGAATCATCTGAAATCCCGTTTCCTGTTGTCTGTCAATATTAATGGATCATTTGAAATCCCGTTTCCTGTTGTCTGTCAATATTAATGGATCATTTGAAATCCCGTTTCCTGTTGTCTGTCAATATTAATGGATCATTTGAAATCCCGTTTCCTGTTGTCTGTCAATATTAATGGATCATCTGAAATCCCTGTTTCCTGTTGTCTGTCAATATTAATGGATCATCTGAAATCCCTGTTTCCTGTTGTCTGTCAATATTAATGGATCATCTGAAATCCCTGTTTCCTGTTGTCTGTCAATATTAATGGATCATCTGAAATCCCTGTTTCCTGTTGTCTGTCAATATTAATGGATCATCTGAAATCCCTGTTTCCTGTTGTCTGTCAATATTAATGGATCATCTGAATAGTCATCAGAAACTTACCTCAGATAATAGCTTCATTTGATATGCCACATTTGAAAAAATTGACAACTGCTCTTAGTTTTTTCTTTACAATAAATACACTTAAATACTATTAATTGTGTGTGTGTTGTTGAACAGTTAATGCACGTTTTTATCACTGATTGAATGTACTGATCTTTAGACTAGTTTTTAGAACGTAGCCTACCTGTACGGTAGGACATATGATATTGGATGTCGTGTCCTACTCCAAGCCAGTCATGGGATACAAAACCATCACAGGGAGACTCTGAAGGTTTTCTCTGGACTACTATCGCCTCCTTCATTCTTCTTTTATATTTTCAGACAGGTCCTAGTATAATGGGTGATACTGTATATAGCTAGACACCGGGGCTGGATTACATTTTGAATGGCTCCATGGGTAGTTATGTGGGTCGTAAAAAGAGGCGCTGCAATAATATGAGAAAATATTATTGCGAATAAATTTCCGTTCTTGTTCACACTCAGCGTATCGTTAAAACAGTTTGGACTGTAACCGTTCCCGCACCTCCAACATGCTCCGTTCACCTCTCAGATGAGAGTACAAATTAGAAGCGTTTGGTCATTGAACCGTATCGAAAATAAATGGATAGAGCAGAAATCAACCAAGCCTAACAGCCGTTGGAACATCAGATAAATGTTCTGATCAGAAGGGGAATCAGCATTCAGCAGGCGTTGTTATGAAGTGGGATATCACTTAAAGAAGGCTGTGAGTTATGTGCGCTGATTGTCAGGCAACATTATGCACAGTGTTTGGGGCTAAATAACCCAGTGTGTGGATCATAAACTGTCCCAGCAGCGCTCCACCTCGGAGCGAGAGAGGCTCCCCCCTCATAAACAACTCTGTCATTTTAAGTAAGCATCGCCCTGCTTACCAGGCACCTTTCGCTCGCCAGCCGCACCTAATTTAGCAGCTTTTAAATCTTTTGCAAGTGTTGTAGAGAGAAACGCCTGGTTGCAAATGTCTTTTATTGAATGCTGACTCTGGTATTATAGGCTTGCAGATATGCCTGGTGTAATATGTCCCCTAGCTTTATCTTGTAATAGTAAAGTGTATTAATTTTCCTGGACTGGCAGAGTGTGTGGAGGGTTAGAATTGACACTATTTGGGATTGGAACTGCTGCTTGCCACAGACTCCAAGCACGTTTTTCACGCGAGGAGTAGAGAAAGATGAAGGATGAAGAGAGAGAGAAAAAAACACCCTTGCAATTCCTAGATATCATAAACACCGATTTATCAAAATCCATCATGAGCAAAGGAATCTCCGTAATTAAAGAGTTTCTCAGAGAAAGTGTCTCAGAAAGCATTATTGAAAATGGCCTTCGAAGTCCCCTTGGTAATATTCTGTTTAAGAATCCCTGAATCAAAATGCCAGATGTCGCTAACTACATGCTTTTCTTATATGACCGCAGCAGTTTACCCTAAATGTAGTTTGGAGTTGGGCCATAGTTGCATGGACTGTATAAATTCAGTTAGGTGCATTTTGGTCTAGCTAAGAATCCCAAACCAGATTTTCTACAAATGCATTTAGCTGGTACAAAAAAAAATGAAGAAAAAATATATATATATTTACAGGAGGTTTCAAATGTCTGGCCCTGTGACAGATTGTCATTATATTTCTTTCCACATTTAGGTCTATGAGATGTACAAATAACATCATGTAAATAGAGCTGTTGATGACACATCTGTCTATCTCAATAGTTTGTCTATCTTGACACCATATTGAATTTCTTATTAACATAATAACCGAATATAGTTTGATAAATGAGGGAAGTTGTTTCATGGACATTCCTTTGAATACCGGTCCAGCTTTCACCACTACTTAGTTGTTATGTCATTTATTTGGATGAAACCAGACACTGGATATATGTCAGCTTCTTGGGTATCACTTATCATGATTACTTATTTTCTATAACCACAAACGCTGTGTTGTCTATATATGATTATGCCTCATTACTGGTTCATATATATATATATATATATATATATATATATATATATATATATATATATATATATATATATATATATATATATATAGTCTCTCCATAGCCCTTCGGAAATCATGCTGACGAAAAACTCTTATTTTATGAGCCTCCACTTATATTGTACTCCACATTATACCTGACTCTTGGCTGTGGGAGGAAGCAAATGAAAAGGACTACTGGCGGTAGGTCTACCAAGTTTCTACCGCAGTGCTTCTGGATAATAGCTCACGTTCAGCCCCCCCCCCCCCCCTCCCCCCCCACACACACACACACACGAGTGTTCCAGTCTCACACGGTACTTAAGTGTGATTAATAAGGTGCAGTGTTGTGTGGTTGTGTGTGGTTGTGTGTGTGGGGAGGGTGTATGTCAAGATAAACGTGGAAGGAAGCCACCACCTAGCAGTAAACTGCACAGTGCCTAGCTCGCAAAGCAGAAGAGCTGTTTTTTTTTATCAAGCCGAGGGCTCAGACCACCAGAGGCTCTTGTGAAGGATGGAAATTACTGGGTGCAAACATTCACAATGGCCCAACTCATCCCCCCCCCTCCGCTCGTCTCTTCTCCCTCTCTCTCGTTCTCTGACTTCCAGTCTCCTGTCCCTATGTTTATCAGGTTTTGGGGCACTGTATTTTGATGTCAATAAGCAATTTTTCTTGGCTGGTCTCCTGCCTGACCCCTTTAATCCATCAATATATGATTAGAGATAAAGTTTTGTGGACGCCTGCTGCAGTCACAAGATAAATGACATCTCTGAAGTCACGCATTAAAGACTAGATGAAGGCCTTGTGACTGTGTCTTCAGTGCTCATCTGCCTCTGTCCAACCTATCACACTAAGTGACAAGAAAGAGAAATAATGAACTGAGGCAGAAAAAAGCTGAGAGATATTTCTTACACACAACCCGCGACTGTCTTCAGCCGGGATTAGGGCGCATTAGAGGCGTGCTGGAGACGAAAGAGGAGAGAGGGAGAGCTGCTGGTTGTGTGTCAGGGCCAAAAGAGGAAGGATAATTCATCCCCACAAAAACCATTCAAGTCAAGCTAAAACAGATGTTATAAAAACAAAAAGCAGTTTGAGAGGTGTAGATGCACCTTGGGGAAAGACATTTAAAATATTTTTGGGGTGAAGGTATTAAGATTTAGGGCAATTTAGTAAATGAGGGTGTTTAATACGTTTTCTGGTTACATATCTTTAGTTTTCAGGTTAAATATCTTTAGTTTTCTGGTTAAATATCTTTAGTTTTCTGGTTAACTATATTTTATTCTCTAGTTACATGTAATTTTTCTGTGTTTGAAGGAACACACAAATGATTACCAATGTATTCACAAAGTATGACTTGAGATTTAATGAATTTTTTTGTTGTTGTAGTAAAGGCTTATGCAAAATGACAAGACAGAACTACTCGTGCTATTCTGAAATAATATGGATGACAGAGTAGAGGTGGGTTTTATTGAAAGAAAACCTGCCTATGCATCATGTTGTACCATGTCTACTCATCATATAGGTTTTTACATTTTGTTAGAAACCATTGAGAATGTGTTGGTGATTCCTGGTGTATCATCAAGACATAAATCGATCACTTTTGGACTCATTCAGCAGTTTAAAAAACAACAACCTGATTACGTATAATACCATTGGAAATGAATGATTTATATTCCTAAAACATAAGTTGAAAATGATGCAGTCGCTGCTTCTTGTTGACAAGACATGTTGATAAATAGCCCAATGTCAAAACACAGTTTTAAAAGTGTCAAAATCAATAACCAATATGCAGAAACAGTTTGTGATATGTTGAAAACCTAAACATACAATTTACTATCTACACATACATAGTATAGGAATCATATTACTTGTGTTTTTTAAAGCACCTTGCACCAAAACCCTGTTGCTTTGACAAGTGGCAATAAATCAATCATCGATAACGGGGGGGCTGTTGAAACTACCACAACTCAAAAACCACATGGAACCTAGAGATATTTGTAATCACTGGTCAGAGGACAACCTGCAGAACACAGTCAGCTACATTTTTGATATGGGGGTCACCAAAACAGAAAGAGAAACACACTGTTTTGTCAATCACTCATATTGATTATCATGTTGAAATCTAGAGGGGAGATGAGGTTGCACGTCCTGTTAAAACTAACACAGCTCCCAAAACCACAGGGAATTTGTGGAATAATGTGTACATCACTGGTTAAGAGGACACTTTGTAGAAGACAGCTAGCTACATTTTTTTAAGTGTTGCATTTTTGTTTGAAGTAGGTGAGTGTGATGAAACACTTTCTTGGTTAATCGTCTCCGTTGAGATCACGCTGAAATCAATAACACAGAAGGGGTGTAACGCTGTTTATACTAACGCTATTCAAAGGCCACACAGACACTTGCAATAAACTATACGTGATTGGTTAGAGGAGAACTTGTAGAATACTTATTTCTATATTTTGGCATGTTGGATGTTGATTTCGGGAGGGAAAAGGTATCCAACCACTTTTTCTGTTAAGTAAAACTTCAACGAATCACGACGCGACATAGGATATCAACAGTGACAACGGTTGGCTGCTATTTATTAAGTGTTAGTTTGACTGTCAAATTCATGTATTTGTGTGTGGCCATCGACTTCTAAAGAGAGACCGGCCGAAATGTTCTAATGCCCTATAGAGTTCGTCAAGTTAACTCTGCGTTCTAAGTCCTGTGCACCCCAGCGTGTAACAAAATCAACGATATGAAACAATAGATATTGATCTGTTTTAAGCAATGGATCTTATTTCATCGTGATAACTATACACTTTTATACTAACGTCACCAATCTGAGGTCAAAAGGAAGTGAAAACGCAAGCTTGTGTAAAGTAGTGACCCACATTAGCGAAATTAGGGCAATATAAAATTATTTTAGATGGCAAAAAAATTATTCAACATGTCAATTTAGGATAACATATACTTGTTTCCCACTCACAAACTACTGGAACAATGACATCTATTTCTCACTCCTTTATAACCATTTACAGAGTTAAACAATGCTCTCAAACATCATTTAACCGTGCGCTCTAGACTAGAGTTTCCTAATAATATTATGATCAATAACTGTAAAAAGTTTAATTGGAAATGTATCACATTTGGACATTTACATGTGGCTAGTTCTATGGCTGTTGACTATTTCATGGATCCGCTGTTGCTGTGTCACCGACCCCAGCTGAGGGGACTAGTTAGACTATAACCTAATACAGTGGGACACCAACCCCAGCTGAGAGGACTAGTTAGACTATAACCTAATGCAGTAGGACACCAACCCCAGCTAGACTATAACCTAATGCAGTGTGACACCAACCCCAGCTGAGGGGACTAGTTAGACTATAACCTAATGCAGTGGGACACCAACCCCAGCTAGACTATAACCTAATGCAGTGGGACACCAACCCCAGCTAGACTATAACCTAATGCAGTGGGACACCAACCCCAGCTGAGGGGACTAGTTAGACTATAACCTAATGCAGTGGGACACCAACCCCAGCTGAGGGGACTAGTTAGACTATAACCCAATGCAGTGGGACACCAACCCCAGCTGAGAGGACTAGTTAGACTATAACCTAATGCAGTGGGACACCAACCCCAGCTGAGAGGACTAGTTAGACTATAACCTAATGCAGTGGGACACCAACCCCAGCTAGACTATAACCTAATGCAGTGTGACACCAACCCCAGCTGAGGGGACTAGTTAGACTATAACCTAATGCAGTGGGACACCAACCCCAGCTAGACTATAACCTAATGCAGTGGGACACCAACCCCAGCTAGACTATAACCTAATGCAGTGGGACACCAACCCCAGCTAGACTATAACCTAATGCAGTGGGACACCAACCCCAGCTGAGGGGACCAGCTAGACAATAACCTAATGCAGTGGGACACCAACCCCAGCTGAGGGGACTAGTTAGACTATAACCTAATGCAGTGGGACACCAACCCCAGCTGAGGGGACTAGTTAGACTATAACCTAATGCAGTGGGACACCAACCCCAGCTGAGGGGACTAGTTAGACTATAACCCAATGCAGTGGGACACCAACCCCAGCTGAGAGGACTAGTTAGACTATAACCTAATGCAGTGGGACACCAACCCCAGCTGAGGGGACTAGTTAGACTATAACCTAATGCAGTGGGACACCAACCCCAGCTGAGGGGACTAGTTAGACTATAACCTAATGCAGTGGGACACCAACCCCAGCTGAGGGGACTAGTTAGAATATAACCTAATGCAATGGGACACCAACCCCAGCTGAGAGGACCAGCTAGACTATAACCTAATGCAGTGGGACACCAACCCCAGCTGAGAGGACTAGTTAGACTATAACCTAATGCAGTGGGACACCAACCCCAGCTGAGGGGACTAGTTAGACTATAACCTAATGCAGTGGGACACCAACCCCAGCTGAGGGGACCAGCTAGACTATAACCTAATGCAGTGGGACACCAACCCCAGCTGAGGGGACTAGTTAGACTATAACCTAATGCAGTGGGACACCAACCCCAGCTGAGAGGACCAGCTAGACTATAACCTAATGCAGTGGGACACCAACCCCAGCTAGACTATAACCTAATGCAGTACTAGGGGAGATATTAAAAGGCTATAGTGTTACATGTCTTTGCTTCTGCGTTAACCTCAAACCTCACACTAATAGATGGGATTACAAAACTGAAATGACAGTATTATGGCAAGGAGTCCTGACTAGCAGGAAGAGATATTAAACGGCATATCTGGTAGCACTCGGTGTTAAGTGGCGCCAAGTGCTCATTAAGTTTCTGATGCTGTAAGTCCATGTCTGCCCCTGCCTAGGCTGATACGAGAGCGAGAGAGAGAGAGAGCGCTGCTCTCTGGGCCACGCTGGGTGAACGCGGGTGGGATTTGTTGCTGGACTCAGACCCTTGTTATCGCCAACCGTCAGTTAATACTGCACTGTGGCGTGACAACGTTATGACCGTCTGCACAAGGATTGGAAAATATTTGAATTTTCCCATTAAAGTGGTACGGTGCATGCCTACTGCTTGTGTTTTTCATGTGGAACGATGTCACCTGGACAGCCACTTACCCTCCATAGTAACAGAGGCATACCTGACTCACATACTGTATGGAGCAGAGGTAGGATGTTGGGACTCACACAGGGAGCAGAGGTAGGATGTTGGAACTCACACAGGGAGCAGAGGTTGGGACTCACACAGGGAGCAGAGGTAGGATGTTGGGACTCGCACAGGGAGCAGAGGTAGGATGTTGGAACTCACACAGGGAGCAGAGGTTGGGACTCACACAGGGAGCAGAGGTAGGATGTTGGGACTCACATAGGGAGCAGAGGTAGGATGTTGGAACTCACACAGGGAGCAGAGGTTGGGACTCACACAGGGAGCAGAGGTAGGATGTTGGAACTCACACAGGGAGCAGAGGTAGGATGTTGGGACTCACATAGGGAGCAGAGGTAGGATGTTGGGACTCACACAGGGAGCAGAGGTAGGATGTTGGGACTCACACAGGGAGCAGAGGTAGGATGTTGGGACTCACATAGGGAGCAGAGGTAGGATGTTGGGACTCACACAGGGAGCAGAGGTAGGATGTTGGGACTCACATAGGGAGCAGAGGTAGGATGTTGGGACTCACATAGGGAGCAGAGGTAGGATGTTGGGACTCACACAGGGAGCAGAGGTAGGATGTTGGGACTCACATAGGGAGCAGAGGTAGGATGTTGGGACTCACACAGGGAGCAGAGGTAGGATGTTGGGACTCACACAGGGAGCAGAGGTAGGATGTTGGGACTCACATAGGGAGCAGAGGTAGGATGTTGGGACTCACACAGGGAGCAGAGGTAGGATGTTGGGACTCACATAGGGAGCAGAGGTAGGATGTTGGGACTCACATAGGGAGCAGAGGTAGGATGTTGGGACTCACACAGGGAGCAGAGGTAGGATGTTGCGACTCACACAGGGAGCAGAGGTAGGATGTTGGGACTCACATAGGGAGCAGAGGTAGGATGTTGGGACTCACACAGGGAGCAGAGGTAGGATGTTGGGACTCACATAGGGAGCAGAGGTAGGATGTTGGGACTCACATAGGGAGCAGAGGTAGGATGTTGGGACTCACACAGGGAGCAGAGGTAGGATGTTGCGACTCACACAGGGAGCAGAGGTAGGGAGCAGAGGTAGGATGTTGGGACTCACACAGGGAGCAGAGGTAGGATGTTGGGACTCACACAGGGAGCAGAGGTAGGATGTTGGGACTCACACAGGGAGCAGAGGTAGGATGTTGGGACTCACATAGGGAGCAGAGGTAGGGAGCAGAGGTAGGATGTTGGGACTCACACAGGGAGCAGAGGTAGGATGTTGGGACTCACACGGGGAGCAGAGGTAGGATGTTGGGACTCACACATGGAGCAGAGGTAGGATGTTGGGACTCACACAGGGAGCAGAGGTAGGATGTTGGGACTCACACAGGGAGCAGAGGTAGGATGTTGGGACTCACACAGGGAGCAGAGGTAGGATGTTGGGACTCACACGGGGAGCAGAGGTAGGATGTTGGAACTCACACAGGGAGCAGAGGTAGGGAGCAGAGGTAGGATGTTGGGACTCACACAGGAAGCAGAGGTAGGATGTTGGAACTCACACAGGAAGCAGAGGTAGGATGTTGGGACTCACACAGGAAGCAGAGGTAGGATGTTGGGACTCACACGGGGAGCAGAGGTAGGATGTTGGAACTCACACAGGAAGCAGAGGTAGGATGTTGGGACTCACACAGGGAGCAGAGGTAGGATGTTGGGACTCACACGGGGAGCAGAGGTAGGATGTTGGGACTCACACGGGGAGCAGAGGTAGGATGTTGGAACTCACACAGGGAGCAGAGGTTGGGACTCACACAGGGAGCAGAGGTAGGATGTTGGAACTCACACAGGGAGCAGAGGTAGGATGTTGGGACTCACACAGGGAGCAGAGGTAGGATGTTGGGACTCACACAGGGAGCAGAGGTAGGATGTTGGGACTCACACAGGAGCAGAGGTAGGATGTTGGGACTCACACAGGGAGCAGAGGTAGGATGTTGGGACTCACACAGGGAGCAGAGGTAGGATGTTGGGACTCACACAGGGAGCAGAGGTAGGATGTTGGGACTCACACAGGAGCAGAGGTAGGATGTTGGAACTCACACAGGGAGCAGAGGTAGACTGTTGAGATCACCTGTTGTTCACCTCAACTTCCACCCGCTTCCTTGACAAGTTCCACCTCCTAACCTTGTCAACATGGCTTTCTCAGAAGTTGTAACATTTGATAAATCAACTGTAAATAAGAAGAGGGCGTTCAGATCTTTGCTTGAGGCTTCCGTGGATGCGAGCCAGGAGACCATCACCAGATTTGGCCCCTGAAGTCAATTAAAGTCCTTTCATTCCAGGCTGAGGCGAAGAGAGGGCAGAGGAGACAGAAATGAAGCGAATGATGATCAACCCCCCCTCTCAAAAGCCTTTCATTTTGCTGCATGGCTTCATAGAGACAAAAGACTCAAGGTCTTACTATTAAGCACAATTGTCATGTTTGGTTTACAGTGCTATACATTTTCATCAAGGATGAGGTCTGGTTAGGGGTGACTCAGGCTACTCTCACAATGTTCCTTTGGGAAGATGGATCCTGGTCCACAAGGATATATTAAATGACAATAATGAGAAGCTCAGCTAATTCACAGACACCATCTACCAATTAATTTGTCTTCTTTCCCAGTTATTTGTATTTTTTTATTATTAAAAAAACAATTAGGGTGTGAATCATCTTTAATATTGCGGATATATTGTTGCTTCCGTCAATGTAATTTTCTGCATCGTTTCCAATCCCCCCCGCATATATGTTTTTTGGTAAATATATACAGCTCTGGAAAAAAATGAAGAGACCACAGCAAAATGATCCGTTTCTCTAGTTTTACTATTTATATATTTTTTTCGGGTTAAAATTTTAAAAAATTGTTCTATTCTATAAACTACTGACAACAATTTCTCCCAAATTCCAAATATAAATATTGTCATTTAGAGCATTTATTTGCAGAAAATGACAACTGGTCAACATAACAAAAAAAATGATGCATTGCTGTCAGACCTTGAATAATGCAAAGAAAATAAGTCCATGTTCATTTTTTAAACAACACAATACTAATGTTTTAACTTAGGAATTGTTCAGAAATCAATATTTGGTGGAATAACCCTGATTTTCAATCACAGCTTTCATGCGTCTTGGCATGCTCTCCTCCAGTCTTTCACATTGATGTTGGGTGACTTTATGCCACTCCTGGCGCAAACATTCAAGCAGCTCGGGCTTTGTTTGATGGCTTGTGACCATCCATCTTCGTCTTGATCACATTCCAGAGGTTTTCAACGGGGTTCAGGTCTGGAGATTGGGCTGGTCATGACAGGGTCTTGATCTGGTGGTCCTCCATCCACACCTTGACTGACCTGGCTGTGTGGCATGGAGCATTGTCCTGCTGGGAAAACCAATCCTCAGAGTTTGGGAACATTGTCAGAGCAGAAGGAAACAAGTTTTCTTCCAGGACAACCTTGTACGTGGCTTGATTCATGCGTCCTTCACAAAGACAAATCTGCCCGATTCCAGCCTTGCTCCCTGTGTGAGACCTGGAGTTGTCCACAAGCCACAGCGTTTCGCACCCACTGTAAAATTTGGTGGAGGATTGGTGATGATCGGGGGGTGTCTGTTTCTCAAATTAGACACTCTAATGTACTTGTCCTCTTGCTTAGTTGTGCACCGGGGCCTCCCACTCCTCTTTCTATTCTGGTTAGAGACAGTTTGCGCTGTTTTGTGAAGGGAGTAGTACACAGCATTATACGAGATCTTCAGTTTCTTGGCAATTTCTCACATGGAATAGCCTTAATTTCTCAGAACAAGAATATATTTACAAGTTTCAGAAGAAAGTCCTTTGTCTCTGGCCATTTTGAGCTTGTAATCGAACCCACAAATGCTGATGCTACAGATACTCAACTAGTCTAAAGAAGGCCAGTTTTATTGCTTCTTTAATCAGAACAACAGTTTTCAGCTGTGCTAACATAATTGCAAAAGGGTTTTCTAATGATCAATTAGCCTTTTAAAATGATAAACTTGGATTAGCTAACAAAACGTGCCATTGGAACAGGAGTGATGGTTGCTGATAATGGGCCTCTGTATGCCTTTCTAGATATACCATAAAAAATCAGCCGCTTCCAGCTACAATAGTCATTTACAACATTAACAATGTCTACACTGTATTTCGGATCAATTTGATGTTATTTTAATGGACAAAAAATGTGCTTTTCTTTCAAAAACAAGGACATTTCTAAGTGACCCCAAACTTTTGAACGGTAGTATACATATATAGTATACATAGTATTTTTTTGAATATACCTTTATTATTCCCCGCAAACCCCCCCTCCCCCAATTGGAGTGAGCTAATAAACAATAACACGTATACTTCTAAATTCAGTTTATACATAGTCTACACTTTTTACAGACACTATTTTACAATAGTTATATTTTGTTTGTTTTTAGTCCTGGCCTTCCTCTATTTCTGATGTCCATCCAGTTCTATTTGTAATTGTGCTATTTCACAACATTTTTGAACCTATATACATTTTACAGACCCGTATGTTTTACATAAGGTTATCTTGTTATTAGTCCCACCCTTCAGCTCCATTCAACCCCTCCCATCTATCTCTTAACACCATCCATTTTGGATTTCTATTTGCCATATATTTTTCAACTGTGCTGTGATGCTTCACAGAAGTACTGAATCTTTCTATTCTCATAGCTTCTACAGATTGTAAATTAAAGATAAACATTTTTGCTAAAATAATAATTATATTATTGATCGATTGACTGTGACTTTTCAAATCTTCCAGTACTGCTATCTGCAGTGTTAGTTCTAGGTAAATGTTCCAATTCTTCAGCCATTCCTGGACCTGTGACCAAAAACGAGCTACATATAGACAGTACCAAAATAAATGATCTAATGACTCTGCCTCTTCACAGCAGAATCTGCAGAGCTGGGAAGATTGTATCCCCCATATATAATCCCCCATATACAGTGGGGCAAAAGTATTTAGTCAGCCACCAATTGTGCATGTTCTCCCACTTAAAAAGATGAGAGAGGCCTGTAATTTTCATCATAGGTACACTTCAACTATGACAGACAAAATGAGAAAAAAAAATCCAGAAAATCACATTGTAGGATTTTTAATTATTAAAAATTACTAATCATCTTTTTACGTGGGAGAACTTGCACAATTGGTGGCTGACAATACTTTTTTGCCCCACTGTACGTATATAACGTTCTATTGGTTGCAAGAATTTTGTATAATAATTTAAATAGAAAAATTCAAAGTTTTGAATCCATTGTCGTTTTGCGTGTCAATTCATAAACCATGTGCCATGGAATCGGTACATCAAAAATCTCTTCCCAACGGTTTTGAAATTTATATGGCACAGCTGTCAATTTTTTGGTTCTTAAATGAAACTGGTACTGTATATATTTTTATTTATCACAATTTTCTTCAACCATTTTTGGTCTTCAATACAGGGCTGACAGACAAGTTCCTTACTTTTTCCAACTTCCAATTTTTAAATTTTTTTGGTAATGCTGCAATTAGTTGGTTGTAATTTTGGGTAGAGTAGACATTTCCATGTCTGTGTTAGCTACGTGTGCGACATAACTCCACCAGTCCTATTTATGATATAATTTACAAAGACTATACCTTTTTTAAACATTTAATCAAAAATACGTTTTTTTTATCAATTAGTATATTTTGAAAATTATTTTGGTTTCAAATAACCGAAAGTGAGCCGTTGTAATCTGAATAAAGGGGAAAAGGCCATTCTTGAACATGGGATGAGACATTCTTACTAATTTACTAGAGAACCATTTCAGATGTAACTTTTGTATGACTCATGCCTTTAGTGAGAGGTCTAATGATTTAATATTGAATAATTCCTGCCCTCTGAATTCATATTTGTTATATTAATTGGCCCTTTTAATTTTTTTTCTCTGGCTTGCCATTCCAAATTAAATGGAATATGTTTTGTTCATATAATTTAAAAAGCAGGTCACTAGGTGTCGGCAAAACCATTAGCAAATAGGTAAACTGTGATATGTCTAAAGAGTTAATCAGGGTGATATTTCCACAAATAGTTATTTTCCTTTCCATGGTAGCAAGATCTCATCTATTTTTGCTAACTTTCTATTTAAATTTATTGGACTGAGATCATTTCTTTCCTTTGGGATTTGTGTACCGAGTATGTCCACATCCCTGTCAGACCATTTTATTGTTAAACTACATGGAAATGTAAAATTAGCATTTTTTTATTGATCCAGTACGTAATATAGTACACTTATCATAATTTGGTTTTAATCCAGAGAGGTTCGAAAAAGTATCTAGATCCTCTAGGAGGCTGTGGAGGGATTTTAATTGTGGTTTAAAAATAAAACATGAATCATCCGCATACAATGACACCTTTGTTTTTAAGCTATGGATTTATAATCCCTTAATATTATTGTTGGATCTAATTTTTAACAGCTAAGATTTTAATGGCAATAATAAATAGATATGCCAATAGTGGACAACCTTGTTTTACTCCTCTTGACAGTTTAAACCTTTCTGAGATGTAGCCATTATTTACTATTTTACACATAGGGTTACTATTCTCCAAAATCGAAATATTCCAGCCATTTATATATAAACAGTCATACTTTATCAAAAAACTTTTCAAAATCAGCTAAGAAAACCAGGCCTGTTTTCCCCGATATTTCATAGTATTCTATTGTTTCCAGTACTTGTCTTATATTATCTCCAATGTATCGTCCATTTAAAATACCTGTCTGATTAGAATTAATAATATCTGACAAAGGCTTTTTAATTCTATGCACCAAGCATTTAGCTAGAATTGTTGCATCGCAACACTGAAGTGTAAGAGGTCTCCAATGTTTTAAATGGACTGGATCTTTATATATACCACTTGGGTCCTGTTTCAGTAATAATGAAATCAGACCTTCGTGTTGTGTGTCCGATAATATACCATTTACGTAGGAGTGGTTAAAACATGCTAATAACGGTGCTCTGAGTATATCAAAAAAGGTTTGGTATTTTTCCAATGGTATGCCATCCAGCACCGGAGTTGTCCTGGACTTAAAGGCTTTAATTGCATCAAGTTCCTCCTCTGAGGGGCGTCCCGGGTGGCGCAGTGGTCTAGGGCACTGCATCGCAGTGCTAACTGCGCCACCAGAGTCTCTGGGTTCGCGCCCAGGCTCTGTCGCAGCCGGCCGCGACCGGGAGGTCCGTGGGGCGACGCACAATTGGCATAGCGTCGTCCGGGGTAGGGAGGGTTTGGCCGGTAGGGATATCCTTGTCTCATCGCGCTACAGCGACTCCAGTGGCGGGCCGGGCGCAGTGCGCGCCAACCAAGGGGGCCAGGTACACGGTGTTTCCTCCGACACATTGGTGCGGATGGCTTCCGTGTTGGAGGCGCGCTGTGTTAAGAAGCAGTACGGCTGGTTGGGTTGTGCTTCGGAGGACGCATGGCTTTCGACCTTCGTCTCTCCCGAGCCCGTACGGGAGTTGTAGCGTTGAGACAAGGTAGTAATTACTAGCGATTGGATACCACGAAAATTGGGGAGAAAATGGGATAAAAAAATAAAAATAAAAAAAAAGTTCCTCCTCTGTAATTTGGCCTTAACATGAGTCTTCCTGTATAGATATTAATTTTACATTATTAATAGGGAAAAAATCCTAGTTTCAATAAAAAAAACTGTGTAGCATTTCTATGTTAAAGATTGAAAAGATTTTCCCCCATATTCCATCCAGTTCTCTTTATTTTTGTGATATATTACACTGGATCTTTCTTGAATAAGTTCCTCCATTTCTTTTTGTTTTTCCTCTAACTTATTCTGTGCCTCTATGGTACCGTTTTTATTGCTATCTAACTCTACTGTTAGTCCTTCAGTTTCCTTTGTTAATATGGACTCTTTTGACCTAAATTGCTTTTGTTTTATAGATGAGTACTGAATTGCATGGCCTCTAAAGGCACATTTAAAAGTGTCCCATACAATAAGGGGATCTGCTGTACCTATGTTATGCCTGAAAAAGTCTGTTATAAATTCTTCTGTCCTAGTTCAAAACAAGTTATCATCTAGTAGGCTTTGATCAAATGTCCAATATCCTTGTCCATGTGGAAATTCTGTAAGAGTAATATATATGCCAATTATGTGATGGTCCGACCGTATTCTGTCCCCTATCAACACTTTTTAAACTTTCGGTGCCAGAGAGAATGACATAAGAAAGTAGTCAAGACGACTAGCTTGATTAAGCCTGCGCCATGTATATCTCACTAGGTCAGGGTATTTAAACCTCCATATATCCACTAATTCCAATATATCCATGACATTCATGATTTCCTTAAGTGCCTGAGGGTGATAGTTTGTAGTGTGATTTCCCTTACGGTCCATAGAGGTGTTTAAAACTATATTAAAATTCTCCCACTGTCACGTTCTGACCTTAGTTCCTTATGTCTTTATTTTGGTTTGGTCATGGCGTGAGTTGGGGTGGGCATTCTATGTTCTATATTCTATGTTTTGTTCTATGTGTTGTATTTCTGTGTTTGGCCTAGTATGGTTCCCAATCAGAGGCAGCTGTCAACTGTTGTCTCTGATTGAGAATCATACTTAGGTAGCCTGTTCCCAGCTGTGTTTGTGGGTAGTTGTTTCCTGTTTTGTGTTTGTTTCACCATTCAGGACGGTTTCGGTTTTCTTTGTCATTCACTTTGTTATTTTTGTATTTTTTCGTGTTCTGTTATATTAAAGTAACATGGACACTTACCACGCTGCATTTTGGTCCGATCCTTCATATTCCTCATCTGAAGAAGAAGAAAATCGTGACACCCACCATAATAATAGAGTCTAGTGTTGCTTGTAGAGTTGATCAATTCTTATATATATTTTCAAAGAAGCTTGGATCATCATTATTTGGACCGTATAGGTTAATAAGCCATATCTGTTTATTGTCCAATAACACATTTAAAATAATCCATCTACCTTGATGATCTATTTGGGCTATTTGCACATTTGGATCAAAATTACTGTCAATTAATACCAGCACCCCTTTTGTGTTTCTTTGCCCATGGGAGATATTTATTTCACCCCCCCAGTCCTTTTTCCATAAAACTTCATCTAAAATTTTTGAATGAGTTTCCTGTAATCAATAGATATTATATTCTTTCTCTTTTCTTATTATCTGCTTAGCCATTACAATTATAACTGACTATACTTATTTCACCAATTACCATAATGAGACACAAGTTTCAATTCTATTTATCACAATAATATCTGTTTGTAAATGTACCATTAAAAAGTAACATGATGATTGACTTGTCTATATAGCTATGGAGTCTCTGACAATGTTATGGGCTTTCCTACCCTCTGTAGCGCCTTACGGTCAGATGCCGAGCAGTTGCCATAGCAGGTGGTGATGCAACTGGTCAGGATGCTCTCGATGGTGCAGCTGTAGAACCTTTTGAGGATCTGGGGACCCATGCCAAATCTTTTCAGTCTCCTGATGGGGAAAAGGTTTTGTTGTGCCCTCATCACGACTGTCTTGGTATGTCTGGACCATGATAGTTCGTTGGTGATGTGGACAGCAAGGAACTTGAGACTCTCGACCCGCTCCACTACAGCCCCGTCGATTTCAATGGGGGCCTGTTCGGCCCTCCTTTTTCTGTAGTCCACGAACAGCTCCTTTGTCTTGCGCACATTGAGGGAGAGGTTGTTGTCCTGGCACCACACTTGCACTAACATCTTTTATTCCCTCGCAACAGTTGTGGGATACACGCACGCTCATACACACTCAACCCCCCTTTCCCCCCACAACAACCATAGACTCAGATTCTCAACAGTTACACCACCACAGAGCCCAACTCAAGAAAGTCTCTATTTACAAATGCGTGTACAGTTGTGGCTGTATGAGAAGGCCTGCAAAACCAAGCACAAAATGGACAGATTTGATTAACCATTGTCACGTGCTAGAGGTCAGATTTTTTTAACTAGGCAAGTCAGTTAAGAACAAATTCTTATTTACAATGATGGCCCTAGGTGAACAGTGGGTTAACTGCCTTGTTCAAGGGCAGAACGGCAGATTTTTTTCCTTGTCAGCTCAGGGGATCGATCTAGCAACCTTGCGGTTACTGGCCCAACGCTCTAACCACTAGGCTACCTGCCACCCCCTTCCCCTGAAACACCCACACATGGTCCCCCGTTGTGACCATATTCCCAAGCATCTCCGTGCAGGCAGAACTTTGGTTTTTCGTGCCACCGTGGCCACAATAATTTACCCCCTTCTTTGAATGCCAGACTGTGACCCCCTCCCCATGGGTTACTGCAGATAGTGTTTCCAGAACTGCCACTCTTTCCCAGGTATTGTCAAGCCCTGACCTAAGAGAGCGTTTTTATTTCTCCATTTGGTTAGGTCAGGGTGTGATTTGGGTGGGCATTCTAGTTTGTCTATTTCTTTGTTGGTCGTGTATGGTTCCCAATCGGAGGCAGCTGTTTATCGTTGTCTCTGATTGGGGATCATACTTAGGCGGGCCTTTTTCCCACCTTCAGTTGTGGGATCTTGTTTTTGTCAGTGCCTGTGTAGCCTGCAGAACGTTACATTCTTTTATATTTTGGTGTTTTTTGGTGTTCATCTAAAATTAAAAGATGTACGCTTACCACGTTGCGCCTTGGTCTCCTTCTATCAACGAGCGTAACTGTTATTACAATTTGAAGGTTCATCTTTTCTCTTTTTAAATATATTTTGAATTTCTCCCCTTATTCAAACAGAAAGAAATTGATTTTTTTTTGCAGTAATTATTAACCTTTGCTACATTGAATGTTTTTGAAAGGCTATTGCTCTCCAGTTTTCTAGTTTTATGTTCCATGTTGTCCACCAACATATGCATGTGTACAGTAGCAACAACCTGGGTTGTCATCATAGATATTATACAACTTTTCTGTATCGATCCCGTTCACACAGACTGACCCAGGTTCTACCTTGCTCCAGACACAGGTGCATTTCGTGGTATGATATATATTTTATTTATTTAACCTTTATTTAACTAAGCAAGTCAGTTAAGAACAAATTCTTATTTAAAATGACGGCCTACCCCAGCCATAAACCCAAACCCGGACGACATTGGGCCAATTGTGCGCCGCCCTATGGGACTTCCAATCACGGCCGGTTGTGATACAGCCTGGATTGGAACCAGGGTCTGTAGTGACGCCTCTAGCACTGAGGTGCAGTGTCTTAGACCGCTGTGATACAGCCTGTAATGGAACCAGGGTCTGTAGTGACGCCTCTAGCACTGAGATGCAGTGCCTTAGACCGCTGTGATACAGCCTGGAACGGAACCAGGGTCTGTAGTGACGCCTCTAGCGCTGAGATGCAGTGTCTTAGATCGCTGTGATACAGCCTGGAATGGAACCAGGGTCTGTAGTGACGCCTCTAGCGCTGAGGTGCAGTGTCTTAGACCGCTGTGATACAGCCTGGAATGGAACCAGGGTCTGTAGTGACGCCTCTAGCACTGAGGTGCAGTGTCTTAGACCGCTGTGATACAGCCTGGAATGGAACATGGGTCTGTAGTGACGCCTCTAGCACTGAGGTGCAGTGTCTTAGACTGCTGTGATACAGCCTGGAATGGAACCAGGGTCTGTAGTGACGCCTCTAGCACTGAGGTGCAGTGTCTTAGACCGCTGCGCTACTCAGGAGCCCAGAATCTCAATAGCTTATTCACTTTTCTTCCCCTTCCTCTTCTGCAGCTTCATTCCTCTTCTACTCATGTCCTTCAGTCTCCGGAGAGGCAGCCTTTAACCAACACTGATGAGCAAACAGCCGTGGATTGAAAGAACAACCCTGTTTAATCTTGTTTAATGTTTAAATGTTTAATCTTTCAACTGAAAACTATAAAAAGTAAACTTAGTGTCTATTTTCTTGAAAAAGACACACTTTGTTTTCAATGCCATCCCAAAATATTGTTAATATTTTCTCAACTTGCAAACATATGACAATGTAAAAACAGTGTTCATTCTTTTATCATGAATTAACAGCTATTATCATGAATTAAGAACTATTATCATGAATTACCAGCTATTATCATGAACTAAGAACTATTATCATGAATTAACAGCTATTATCATGAATTAACAGCTATTATCATGAATTAAGAACTATTATCATTTGCAGAGTTCAGCACTGATATTCTTTTCCTTCAATGAAGTAAATACTGGGATATTTTACTGTTACACATTCCAGTTTCAAGGACAGCTTTTTTCCATCTACGTAACATTGCAAAAATCTGAAACTTTCTGTCCAAAAATGATGCAGAAAAATGTATCCATGCTTTTGTTACTTCTAGGTTAGACTACTGCAATGCTCTACTTTCCGGCTACCCGGATAAAGCACTAAATAAACTTCAGTTAGTGCTAAATACGGCTGCTAGAATCCTGACTAGAACCCAAAAATTTGATCATATTACTTCAGTGCTAGCCTCCCTACACTGGCTTCCTGTTAAGGCAAGGGCTGATTTCAAGGTTTTACTGCTAACCTACAAAGCATTACATGGGCTTGCTCCTACCTATCTTTCCGATTTGGTCCTGCCGTACATACCTACACGTACGCTACGGTCACAAGGCGCAGGCCTCCTAATTGTCCCTAGAATTTCTAAGCAAACAGCTGGAGGCAGGGCTTTCTCCTATAGATCTCCATTTATATGGAATGGTCTGCCTACCCATGTGAGAGACGCAGACTCGGTCTCAACTTTTAAGTCTATACTGAAGACTCATCTCTTCAGTGGGTCATATGATTGAGTGTAGTCTGGCCCAGGAGTGTGAAGGTGAACGGAAAGGCTCTGGAGCAACGAACCGCCCTTGCTGTCTCTGCCTGGCCGGTTCCCCTCTCTCCACTGGGATTCTCTGCCTCTAACCCTATTACAGGGGCTGAGTCACTGGCTTACTGGTGCTCTTTCATGCCTTCCCTAGGAGGGGTGCGTCACTTGAGTGGGTTGAGTCACTGACGTGATCTTCCTGTCTGGGTTGGCGCCCCCCCCTTGGGTTGTGCCGTGGCAGAGATCTTTGTGGTCTATACTCGGCCTTGTCTCAGGATGGTAAGTTGGTGGTTGAAGATATCCCTCTAGTGGTGTGGGGGCTGTGCTTTGGCAAAGTGGGTGGGGTCATATCCTGTTAGGGGTGCAGCCCGACACCGGTACACTTATGACAACATCCAGCTCAAGTGCAGGGCGCGAAATTCAAAAGATTTTTTTTTAAATATTTAACTTTCACACATTAACAAGTCCAAGACATCAGATGAAAGGTGCACATCTTGTGAATCAAGCCAACATGTCCGATTTTTAAAATGTTTTACAGGGAAGACACAATATGTAAATCTATTAGCTAATCACGTTAGCAAAAGACACCAATATTCTTACTCCATCAGTTTATGACTCCATCAGTAGCTATCACAAATTCGGCCAAATAAAGATAAAAATAGCCACTAACCAAGAAACAACCTCATCAGATGACAGTCTGATAACATATTTATTGTATAGCATGTTTTTTTCGAAAAATTTGCATATTTCAGGTATAATTCATAGTTTACATTTCAGCTACAATCAGAAATTGCACCGAAAGCAGCCATAATATTTACAGACACCAACGTCAAATACCTAATTACTCATCATAAAACATTTCTGAAAAATACATAGTGTACAGCAATTGAAAGACAGGCATCTTGTGATTCTAGACAATATTTCCGATTTATTAAATGTTTTACAGTGCAAACAAAATGTAGCGTGATATTAGCATAGCCACAATAGACAGAAAAACTTGGGCGCCCACGACCAGTCAACATGCACGACAGATATTAGAAATAGCATCATAAAATGTTTCTTACTTTTGGTGGTCTTCCGTCAGAATGTTGGATAAGGTGTCCTTTGTCCAGAATAGTCGTTGTTTTGATCTGGAACGGCAAATATCCCTCTTCATATAGCATGGGCACTTGGCAAGTGACACGGATTACTCCAAAGTCAACAAAGTTAGAAAACGGAACACGGCAAAACTCCCGAAAAAGTTTCAATAATCTGATTAAACTATATTGAAAAAACATACGTTACGATGATATGGTGACATGTATCAAATCAAATCTAAGACGGAGATGTTCGTCTTTCATAACCACAGCTAAACAGAAGCCATTTCCGTGTCCTCTTTCGCGCGCTCCAGAAACAGGAACTGGACGGTCACGTCAAACAAAGACCTTTTATTCCACCTCTGACCAAGATAGACCCAAAATTTCTTCTCTCACCGCATCTTGACAACCAGGGGAAGGCGTAGGAAGTGTTTGTAGACTCCTACGTCACACTCCCATGTATAGGCATGAGGTTGAACAGAGCATAGATTTCTGACATTTCACTTCCTGGTCAGGAAAAGTGCTGCAGAAGGATTTCTGTTTCACTCAGAGAAATAATTCAAACGTTTTTAGAAACTAGAGAGTGTTTTCTATCCAATTGTAATAATAATATGCATATTGTACGAGCAAGAATTGAGTACGACGCCGTTTGAAATGGGCACATATAATCTGGCTACTCAATACGCCCCCTGCAGCCATAAGAAGATATCCTTCCTGTTTGGCCCTGTCCGGGGATATCATCGGATGGGGCCACAGTGTCTCCTGACCCCTCCTGTCTCAGCCTCCAGTATTTATGCTGCAGTAGTTTGTGTCGGGGGGCTAGGGTCAGTTTGTTATATCTGGAGTACGTCTCCTGTCTTATCCGGTGTCCTGTGTGAATTTAAGTATGCTCTCTCTAATTCTCTCTTTTTCTTTCTCTCTCTTGGAGGACCTGAGCCCTAGGACCATGCCTCAAGACTACCTGGCATGATGACTCCTTGCTGTCCCCAGTCCACCTGGCCGTGCTGCTGCTCCAGTTTCAACTGTTCTGTCTGCGGCTATGGAACCCTGACCTGTTCACCGGACGTGCTACCTGTCCCAGACCTGCTGTTTTCAACTCTCTAGAGACCGCAGGAGCGGTAGAGATACTCTTAATGATCAGCATTGAAAAGCCAACTGACATTTACTCCTGAGGTGCTGACTTGCTGCACCCTCGACAACTACTGTGATTATTATTATTTGACCCTGCTGGTCATTTATGAATATTTGAACATCTTGGCCATGTTCTGTTATAATCTCCACCTGGCACAGCCAGAAGAGGACTGCCCACACCTCATTGCCTGGTTCCTCTCTAGGTTTCTTCCTAGGTTTTGGCCTTTCTAGGGAGTTTTTCCTAGCCACCGTGCTTCTACGCCTGCATTGCTTGCTGTTTGGGGTTTTAGGCTGCGTTTCTGTACAGCACTTTGAGATATCAGCTGATGTAAGAAGGGCTATATAAATAAATTTGAATTTGAAATTTGGATATGCTTCTGCATCAAATTAACTTGTACTCTCTATTGCTTTTATACATTAATGTGATGGCTGGGTGTGCATGGACACGTTTTAATAGCTGGATGTGCATGGACACATTTTAATAGCTGTGTGTGCATGGACACGCTTTAATAGCTGGCTGTGCATGGACACATTTTAATAGCTGGGTGTGCATGGACACGTTTTAATAGCTGGATGTGCATGGACACATTTTAATAGCTGGGTGTGCATGGACACATTTTAATAGCTGGGTGTGCATGGACACATTTTAATAGCTGGGTGTGCATGGACACATTTTAATAGCTGGGTGTGCATGGACACATTGCAATAGCTGGATGTGCATGGACACATTTTAATAGCTGGGTGTGTGCATGGACACATTTTAATAGCTGGGTGTGCATGGTCACATTTTAATAGCTGGGTGTGCATGGACACATTTTAATAGCTGGGTATGCATGGACACATTTTAATAGCTGGGTATGCATGGACACATTTTAATAGCTGGATGTGCATGGACACATTTTAATAGCTGGGTATGCATGGACACATTTTAATAGCTGGGTATGCATGGACACATTTTAATAGCTGGATGTGCATGGTCACATTTTAATAGCTGGGTGTACATGGACACATTTTAATAGCTGGATGTGCATGGACACATTTTAATAGCTGGGTGTGCATGGACACATTTTAATAGCTGGGTATGCATGGACACATTTTAATAGCTGGATGTGCATGGTCACATTTTAATAGCTGGGTGTGCATGGACACATTTTAATAGCTGGGTGTGCATTTTCACGTTTTAATAGCTGGGTATGCATGGTCACATTTTAATAGCTGGGTGTGCATGGACACGTTTTAATAGCTGGGTATGCATGGACACATTTTAATAGCTGGGTGTGCATGGACACATTTTAATAGCTGGGTGTGCATGGACACGTTTTAATAGCTGGGTGTGCATGGACACATTTTAATAGCTGTGTATGCATGGACACGTTTTAATAGCTGGGTGTGCATGGACACGTTTTAATAGCTGGGTGTGCATGGACACGTTTTAATAGCTGGATGTGCATGGACATGTTTTAATAGCTGGGTGTGCATGGACACAAGCACACAATCACACAATCGCAGTCCATTTAGTCTAGTGGGCTTGGCCCGTGGCAGACTGAATTATGGCCAACCCCTCCCCATCAGGACTTACCAAAATATCTCCCTGAGATAGCCTTGCATCTGCGTCCCAAACGGTTCCCTATTCACTATAGTGGAGTGCACTACATTTGACCAGAGCCCTATGGGGAATAGGGTGCTATTTTGGACACAACCCTCAGAGGATGGCTGTGTGTGTACTCCTCTCCTCACTGCAGCACCCTGTTCGGGGGATGATGGATTTGCAGTGATCAGTTAAAACCACAGTGATGATAAACTAATGAATCAGTATCTGCATTAATCAAACATGGTCCGCCTTACAGAAAGACGCATGGAAATGTACAAGCTCCATGCTAATGATGAAGTGCTAGCAATTTGGCGGCGGACAAGGCGAGTAGAGGTAAATTACGCACCAGGGTTTCATGCATCATCTAAGAAGATATTAATATTTCCCCACCCCTGTGACCCCTCCCCCCCGCTAGCGTTCACCCACGTTTAGAGGCGTAATCAAATTTCATTACCAGCCAAACCGACATGATTAAACAGAGGCACAGCACACATCGCCTGACCTCACTCATTATATCCCCCCTACCTCACTCATTATATCCCCCCTACCTCACTCATTATATCCCCCCTTCCTCACTTACTATATCCCCCTTACCTCACTCATTATATCCCCCCTTCCTCACTTACTATATCCCCCCTACCTCACTCATTATATCCCCCCTACCTCACTCATTATATCCCCCCTACCTCACTCATTTTATCCCCCCTACCTCACTCATTATATCCCCCCTACCTCACTCATTATATCCCCTTCCCCACTTACTATATCCCCCCTTCCTCACTTACTATATCCCCCTTACCTCACTCATTATATCCCCCCTTCCTCACTTACTATATCCCCCCTACCTCACTCATTATATCCCCCCTACCTCACTCATTATATCCCCTTCCCCACTTACTATATCCCCCCTTCCTCACTTACTATATCCCCCCTACCTCACTCATTATATCCCCCCTTCCTCACTTACTATATCCCCCCTACCTCACTCATTATATCCCCCCTACCTCACTCACTATATCCCCTTCCCCACTTACTATATCCCCCCTTCCTCACTTACTATATCCCCCTTACCTCACTCATTATATCCCCCCTACCTCACTCATTATATCCCCCCTACCTCACTCATTATATCCCCCCTACCTCACTCATTATATCCCCTTCCCCACTTACTATATCCCCCCTTCCTCACTTACTATATCCCCCCTACCTCACTCATTATATCCCCCCTACCTCACTCATTATATCCCCTTCCCCACTTACTATATCCCCCCTTCCTCACTTACTATATCCCCCTTACCTCACTCATTATATCCCCCCTTCCTCACTTACTATATCCCCCCTACCTCACTCATTATATCCCCCCTACCTCACTCACTATATCCCCCTACCTCACCCACTATATCCCCCTACCTCACCCACAATACTCCCCACTACCTCACCCACTATATCCCCACAACACTCCCCCCTTCCTCCCCCACTATATCCCCCCTACGTCACCCACTATATCCCCTACCTCACCCACTATATCCCCCCTTCCTCACCCACTCCCAAACACCAACCCCTCCTCAGCCAAACATCACTACACTTCCCTCCTTACTAAATCCACCGGCCACAGATAAGATCCAAGTCAACATTTCCTGACCTGAGTCTCACAGACTCACATCCACCTTCCTGGTGCCCAGACAAACCCGTTAGTCAGGTGATCTTCCCCTGAGTGAAAGCCTCCTCTGGGGGGTTCTGTCCCTCACAGCCTCCCTTGGAACCCAGGAAATCTGTCCAGAGCCCAAAGTAGTGCAGTGCGTAGGGAATAGGGTGCCCTTTGGGACACAGTCTCCGTCTCAGTGGCTGGCTCTTATCCCTGAGGCAGGATACACCGTGCTGTATGATCATCCATGTAGAAGATCATATGAGTGGTTTAGGTCTGTAAAATAAGAGGTCATGTGAACAGGTGTGAAATAAAAGAGGTAATGTAAACAGGTATGTAATATAAGAGGTAATGTAAACAGATGTAAACAGGTATGTAATATAAGAGGTCATGTAAACAGATGTAAACCTGTATTAAAATAAGAGGTCATGTAAACAGATGTAAACAGGTATTAAAATAAGAGGTCACGTAAACAGATGTAAACCGGTATTAAAATAAGAGGTCATGTAAACAGATGTAAACAGGTATTAAAATAAGAGGTAATGTAAACAGATGTAAACAGGTATGTAAAATAAGAGGTCACATAAACAGGTGTGTAATATAAGAGGTAATCTGAGCAGGTGTGTAAAATAAAAGGTAATGTAAACAGATGTAAACCGGTATTAAAATAAGAGGTAATGTAAACAGATGTAAACAGGTATTAAAATAAGAGGTAATGTAAACAGATGTAAACAGGTATGTAAAATAAGAGGTCACGTAAACAGGTGTGTAATATAAGAGGTAATCTGAGCAGGTGTGTAATATACGAGGTAATCTGAGCAGGTGTGTAATATACGAAGTAATCTGAACAGATGTGTAATATAAGAGGTAATGTAAACAGGTGTGTAATATAAGAGGTAATATGAACAAGTGTGTAATATAAGTGGTAATATGAATAAGTGTGCAATATAAGAGGTAATGTATTGGTTGTTTTTGTCTTTGTCTCTTTCACATTGTAGAAATGAAATCCTGTATTATAGGTGGAGTCTGATCAACACTTCTCTTCCTGTATTATAGGTGGAGTCTGATCAACACTTCTCTTCCTGTATTGTAGGTGGAGTCTGATCAACACTTCTCTTCCTGTATTATAGGTGGAGTCTGATCAACACTTCTCTTCCTGTATTGTAGGTGGAGTCTGATCAACACTTCTCTTCCTGTATTGTAGGTGGAGTCTGATCAACACTTCTCTTCTATGTGTGTTATAGGTGGAGTCTAATCAACACTTCTCTTCCTGTATTGTAGGTGGAGTCTGATCAACACTTCTCTTCTATGTGTATTATAGGTGGAGTCTGATCAACACTTCTCTTCCTGTATTGTAGGTGGAGTCTGATCAACACTTCTCTTCCTGTATTGTAGGTGGAGTCTGATCAACACTTCTCTTCCTGTATTGTAGGTGGAGTCTGATCAACACTTCTCTTCCTGTATTGTAGGTGGAGTCTGATCAACACTTCTCTTCCTGTATTGTAGGTGGAGTCTGATCAACACTTCTCTTCCTGTATTGTAGGTGGAGTCTGATCAACACTTCTCTTCCTGTATTATAGGTGGAGTCTGATCAACACTTCTCTTCCTGTATTGTAGGTGGAGTCTGATCAACACTTCTCTTCTATGTGTATTATAGGTGGAGTCTGATCAACACTTCTCTTCCTGTATTGTAGGTGGAGTCTGATCAACACTTCTCTTCCTGTATTATAGGTGGAGTCTGATCAACACTTCTCTTCCTGTATTATAGGTGGAGTCTGATCAAAACTTCTCTTCCTGTATTGTAGGTGGAGTCTGATCAACACTTCTCTTCCTGTATTGTAGGTGGAGTCTGATCAACACTTCTCTTCCTGTATTATAGGTGGAGTCTGATCAACACTTCTCTTCCTGTATTGTAGGTGGAGTCTGATCAACACTTCTCTTCCTGTATTGTAGGTGGAGTCTGATCAACACTTCTCTTCCTGTATTGTAGGTGGAGTCTGATCAACACTTCTCTTCCTGTATTATAGGTGGAGTCTGATCAACACTTCTCTTCCTGTATTGTAGGTGGAGTCTGATCAACACTTCTCTTCCTGTATTATAGGTGGAGTCTGATCAACACTTCTCTTCCTGTATTATAGGTGGAGTCTGATCAACACTTCTCTTCCTGTATTGTAGGTGGAGTCTGATCAACACTTCTCTTCCTGTATTGTAGGTGGAGTCTGATCAACACTTCTCTTCCTGTATTATAGGTGGAGTCTGGTCAACGCTTCTCTTCTATGTGTGTTAAAATAGTGTGTTTAAATAAAGACAATATTGCTTTGTTTTAGTGGCCGTTTGGTTGAATACAGTACAATGTAGAGTGTTTACGAAGCCAATATTACACAAAATATACATTTGTCAAGGCAGAGCAAGGGCTACTACAGTTTATACCACAAACAGCGAGGTATGGTAATGCCTGTGTGTAGTGGTTATGGGAAAAGAGAGGGCCAGGCTAACCAATTATCCAGACACCTGAACGGTAGTCCTCATCCTGGTAACATACTAAAGCCCAGGCATTTGTGGTAGTAGTGTTAGTAGTGTTATTAGTGGTGGTAGTAGTGGTAGAAGTAGTAGTAGTGGTAGTGGTAGAAGTAGTAGTAGTGGTAGAAGTAGTAGTAGTGGTAGAGGTAGTAGTAGTAGTAGTAGTGGTAGAAGTACTAGTAGTAGTAGTGGTAGAAGTAGTAGTAGTAGTGGTGGTATTAGTAGCAGTAGTAGTAGTAGTAGTAGTACTAGTAGTGTTAGTTGTAGTAGTGTTAGTAGTAGTAGTAGTGGTAGTAGTCGTGGTAGTAGTCGTAGTAGTAGTAGTAGTGGTAGTAGTAGTCGTAGTGGTGGTGGTAGTAGTATTAGTAGTAGTGGTAGTGGTAGTGGTAGCAGTATTAGTAGCAGTGATATTAATGGTAGCAGTAGTGGTAGTAGTAGTAGTGGTAGTAGTCGTATTAGTGGTAGTGGTAGTAGTACGAGTAGTGGTAGAAGTAGTGGTGGTGGTAATAGTAGTAGTAGTAGTAGTAGTAGTGGTAGCAGTATTAGTAGTAGTGATATTAATGGTAGCAGTAGTGGTAGTGGTAGTAATGGTAGTAGTGGTAGTACTAGTGGTAGTAGTATTAGTAGTTGTAGTAATGTTAGCAGTAGCCTTAGTGGTAGTAGGACTAGTAGTAGTAGTAGTAGTAGTAGTAGTAGTAGTAATAATAATAGTAGCAGTAGCATTAGTGGTAGTAGTAGTAGTAGTGGAAGTAGTAGTTGTTGTCGTAGTATTAATAGTAGTAGTAGTGGTAGTAGTGGAAATAGTGGTAGTAGCAGTTTTAATACTAGTGGTTGTAGTAGTAGTAGTAGTAGTAGCAGTAGTAGTAGTAGTAGTAGTGGTAGTAGTAGTAGTAGTAGTAGTAGTAGTAGTAGTAGTAGTAATAGTATTAGTAGTGGTAGTAGTAGTAGTATTGGTGGTGGTGGTAGCAGTAGTAGTAGTAGTAGTAGTATTACTGGTAGTAGTAGTGTTACTGGTGGTAGTAGTGGTAGTAGTAGTAGTGATAGTAGTATTACCTGTAGTAGTAGTAGTAGTGTTACTGGGGATAGTAGTGGTAGTAGTAGTAGTATTAGTGGTAGTGGTAGTAGTAGTAGTATTAGTGGTAGTGGTAGTAGCAGCAGTGGTAGTAGTAGTAATACAAAGTGTGTGTATGTTTGTGTCGCACTGCTTTTCTTTATCTTGGCCAGGTCGCAGTTATAAGTGAGAACTTGTTCTCAACTAGCCTACCTGGTTAAATAAAGGTGAAATAAAAAATAAAATAACTGGTAGTAGTAATAGATGTATTACTGGTAATGGTAGTAGTAATATTAGAAGTAGTAGTAGTAGTATGTGTAGGTGTGGTAGTAGTTTTGGTAGTAGTATTACTGGTAGTAGTAACAGTAGTAGTAGTAGTATGTGTAGGTGTGGTAGTAGTTTTGGTAGTAGTATTACTGGTAGTAGTAGTACTGGTAGTAGTAACAGTAGTGGTAGTAGTACTGGTAGTAGTAACAGTAGTTGTAGTGGTAGTAGTAACAGTAGTGGTAGTATTAGTAGTAGTAGTAACAGTAGTGGTAGTAGTACTGGTAGTAGTAACAGTAGTAGTAGGGGTAGTAGTAGTAGTAACAGTAGTGGTAGTAGTGCTGGTAGTAGTAACAGTAGTGGTAGTAGTAGTAGTAGTAATAACAGTAGTGGTAGTTGTACTGGTAGTAGTAACAGTAGTAGTAGTAGTACTGGTAGTAGTAACAGTAGTAGTAGTGGTAGTAGTAGTGGTAGTAGTAACAGTAGTGGTAGTAGTAGTGGTAGTAGTAACAGTAGTGGTAGAAGTACTGGTAGTAGTAACAGTAGTAGTAGTAGTAGTACTGGTAGTAGTAACAGTAGTGGTAGTAGTACTGGTAGTAGTAACAGTAGTGGTAGTAGTACTGGTAGTAGTAACAGTAGTGGTAGAAGTACTGGTAGTAGTAACAGTAGTAGTAGTAGTAGTACTGGTAGTAGTAACAGTAGTGGTAGTAGTACTGGTAGTAGTAACAGTAGTGGTAGTAGTAGTGGTAGTAGTAACAGTAGTGGTAGTAGTACTGGTAGTAGTAACAGTAGTAGTAGTAGTACTGGTAGTAGTAACAGTAGTAGTAGTAGTACTGGTAGTAGTAACAGTAGTAGTAGTGGTAGTAGTAGTGGTAGTAGTAACAGTAGTGGTAGTAGTAGTGGTAGTAGTAACAGTAGTGGTAGAAGTACTGGTAGTAGTAACAGTAGTAGTAGTAGTAGTACTGGTAGTAGTAACAGTAGTGGTAGTAGTACTGGTAGTAGTAACAGTAGTGGTAGTAGTACTGGTAGTAGTAACAGTAGTGGTAGAAGTACTGGTAGTAGTAACAGTAGTAGTAGTAGTAGTACTGGTAGTAGTAACAGTAGTGGTAGTAGTACTGGTAGTAGTAACAGTAGTGGTAGTAGTACTGGTAGTAGTAACAGTAGTGGTAGTAGTAGTGGTAGTAGTAACAGTAGTAGTAGTGGTAGTAGTAGTGGTAGTAGTAACAGTAGTGGTAGTAGTAGTGGTAGTAGTAACAGTAGTGGTAGTAGTACTGGTAGTAGTAACAGTAGTAGTAGTAGTAGTACTGGTAGTAGTAACAGTAGTGGTAGTAGTAGTGGTAGTAGTAACAGTAGTGGTAGTAGTACTGGTAGTAGTAACAGTAGTGGTAGTAGTAGTGGTAGTAGTAACAGTAGTGGTAGTAGTAGTGGTAGTAGTAACAGTAGTGGTAGTAGTAGTGGTAGTAGTAACAGTAGTAGTAGTGGTAGTAGTTGTGGTAGTAGTAACAGTAGTGGTAGTAGTAGTAGTAGTAGTGACAGTAGTGGTAGTAGTACTGGTAGTAGTAACAGTGGGTAGTAGTGGTACTGGTAGTAGTAACAGTAGTGGTAGTAGTACTGGTAGTAGTAGTGGTAGTAGTAACAGTAGTAGTAGTGGTGGTTGTAGTAACAGTAGTGGTAGTAGTACTGGTAGTAGTAACAGTAGTAGTAGTGGTACTGGTAGTAGTAGTGGTAGTAGTAACAGTAATGGTAGTAGTGGTGGTAGTAGTAACAGTAGTGGTAGTGGTAGTAGTACTGGTAGTAGTAACAGTAGTAGTAGTGGTAGTAGTAACAGTAGTGGTAGTAGTACTGGTAGTAGTAACAGTAGTAGTAGTGGTAGTAGTAACAGTAGTAGTAGTGGTAGTAGTAACAGTAGTGGTAGTAGTACTGGTAGTAGTAACAGTAGTAGTAGTAGTGGTATCAGTAACAGTAGTGGTAGTAGTACTGGTAGTAGTAACAGTAGTAGTAGTAGTATTAGTAACAGTAGTAGTAGTAGTAGTAGTAGTAACAGTAGTGGTAGTAGTACTGGTAGTAGTAACAGTAGTGGTAGTAGTACTGGTAGTAGTAGTGGTAGTAGTAACAGTAGTAGTAGGGGTAGTAGTAACAGTAATGGTAGTAGTGGTGGTAGTAGTAACAGTAGTGGTAGTGGTAGTAGTACTGGTAGTAGTAACAGTAGTAGTAGTAGTAGTAGTAGTAACAGTAGTTGTAGTAGTAACAGTAGTAGTACTGGTAGTAGTAACAGTAGTAGTACTGGTAGTAGTAACAGTAGTAGTAGTGGTAGTAGTAACAGTAGTAGTAGGGGTAGTAGTAGTAGTAACAGTAGTAGTACTGGTAGTAGTAGCAGTAGTAGTGGTAGTAGTAGTGGTAGTAGTAACAGTAGTAGTAACAGTAGTGGTAGTAGTAGTGGTAGTAGTAACAGTAGTAGTAACAGTAGTAGTAACAGTAGTGGTAGTAGTAGTGGTAGTAGTAGTGGTAGTAGTAACAGTAGTAGTAACAGTAGTGGTAGTAGTAGTGGTAGTAGTAACAGTAGTAGTAACAGTAGTAGTAACAGTAGTAGTAACAGTAGTGGTAGTAGTAGTGGTAGTAGTAACAGTAGTAGTGCTGGTAGTAGTAACAGTAGTGGTAGTAGTAGTGGTAGTAGTAGTGGTAGTAGTAGTGGTAGTAGTAACAGTAGTAGTAACAGTAGTGGTAGTAGTAGTGGTAGTAGTAACAGTAGTAGTAACAGTAGTAGTAACAGTAGTAGTAACAGTAGTGGTAGTAGTAGTGGTAGTAGTAACAGTAGTAGTGCTGGTAGTAGTAACAGTAGTGGTAGTAGTAGTGGTAGTAGTAACAGTAGTAGTAGGGGTAGTAGTAACAGTAGTAGTAGTGGTAGTAGTAGTAACAGTAGTAGTAACTGTAGTAGTAACAGTAGTAGTACTGGTAGTAGTAACAGTAGTAGTACTGGTAGTAGTAACAGTAGTAGTAGTGGTAGTAGTAGTGGTAGTGGTAACAGTAGTAGTACTGGTAGTAGTAACAGTAGTAGTACTGGTAGTAGTAACAGTAGTAGTAGTGGTAGTAGTAACAGTAGTAGTACTGGTAGTAGTAACAGTAGTAGTACTGGTAGTAGTAACAGTAGTAGCACTGGTAGTAGTAACAGTAGTAGTAGTAGTAGTAGTAACAGTAGTAGTAACAGTAGTAGTAGTGGTAGTAGTAACAGTATTAGTAACAGTAGTAGTAACAGTAGTAGTAGTGGAAGTAGTAACATTAGTGGTCTGGTAGTAGTAACAGTAGTGGTAGTAGTAACAGTAGTAGTAACAGTAGTATTAGTGGTAGTAGTAACAGTAGTAGTAGGGGTAGGATGTGTCCCAATTTAAAGGGAATAGGTTGCCATTTGGGGCGCAGGTTATTGATGCAGAGCCCGCCTCTCTCTTCTCCTTGACTCCACTGTTCTCTCACTTTTTCAGGTCCACCTGCCACCGCACAATTAATTTCTATTTGACTACGGCTCTTATCTGCATGTCAGGCTGGCAGGCTGAGGGAGGCTGAGGGAGGCTGGCATGCCGACAGAGAGGATAGAGTTGCACCCGTCTGAAGCAGGGCTAAGGGGCTACCTGGGGGCTGCTTCCTCTAGTTGACCCTTCTAGTAGGCCGTAATCTCATCACACTGCTTCAGAACCACTACTAGTCTGCTACCCTGTGCCAATGCTTCCCCTCTTTTACTTCCTTTCTCCTTTTCTTTCTCTCTCTCTCTTCCTTTCTCTCTCTCTCTTTCTACCTCTCTTCCTCTCTCTCTTTCTCTCTCTTCCTCTCTCTTTCTCTGTCTCTCTTCCTTTAAAAAAAAAATATTTTCGTTGTGTTATTTTTGTTCAGGCTCATGTGTGTGTATGTGTGCCCTCCTGTGAACGTTGTGATGGAGAATGAAAGGATATTATATATTTTTTTGTATCTGTCATTTTCTTTCTATCTCCCATATGACTTCTTCCATCTGAATGCATAGAAGATAATGTTTTGGGCAAAATAACATAAGAGGAAAGATAGACTCCCAAGGACCAATATCTTTATTGCTTGGAGGATAAACGGATTATGTCAGCCATTTTCTGCTGCTGACAGCTTTTCTTATTAACCGATTTTATTTTTAATCTGCCGAGGAAGAAATGCGGTTTTATGTCACAATAAAACGCTGGTCACATCTAATGCTGCCCTCAAACAAACAGATTTCTCAAAGCCTTGCTGAAAAATTTGAAATAACTTTAAAGAGGGTTTTTGGGGGAGAAAGAGGGGGGGAGTCTTTATCCACTAGCTTGTTCAACTAAGGAGTAAAAAGATTTTAAAAGTCCTTCACAGTTGTATTCTTCTTTATACATATTTATTTATTTAGCTGATTTCTGTCTGAAAAAAAAGAAGCCTCTACCCATGATGACAGACGGAAGGCTTGTGATGGTGAGGTCCTTCCGTCTGTCTATCCATTCACGTGACCTGAATTGGGACATTAAAAAATAAAACCCGGAAACAGATCATCCTTACTGAATTCAACAAGAAAACTGAACAAATCTCCTGCTTCAAAGTAAGAACAGGTTTCAGTTACACAATTACAGGATGACATCATGATTACCAGCTGTCTAGAAAAATTACAGGATTACATCATGATTACCAGCTGTCTAGAACAGTTACAGGATGACATCATGATTACCAGCTGTCTAGAACAGTTACAGGATGACATCATGATTACCAGCTGTCTAGAACAATTACAGGATGACATCATGATTACCAGCTGTCAAGAACAATTACAGGATGACATCATGATTACCAGCTGTCAAGAACAATTACAGGATGACATCATGATTACCAGCTGTCTAGAACAGTTACAGGATGACGTCATGATTACCAGCTTTCAAAAACAATTACAGGATGACATCATGATTACCAGCTGTCAAGAACAATTACAGGATGACATCATGATTACCAACTGTCTAGAACAATTACAGGATGACATTATGATTACCAGCTGTCAAGAAAAATTACAGGATGACATCATGATTACCAGCTGTCTAGAACAATTACAGGATGACATCATGATTACCAGCTGTCTAGAACAATTACAGGATGACCTCATGATTACCAGCTGTCTAGAACAGTTACAGGATGACATCATGATTACCAGCTGTCTAGAACAATTACAGGATGACATCATGATTACCAGCTGTCTAGAACAATTACAGGATGACATCATGATTACCAGCTGTCAAGAACAATTACAGGATGACATCATGATTACCAACTGTCTAGAACAATTACAGGATGACATCATGATTACCAGCCGTCTAGAACAATTACAGGATGACATCATGATTACCAACTGTCAAGAACAATTACAGGATGACATCATGATTACCAACTGTCTAGAACAATTACAGGTTGACATCATGATTACAAGCTGTCTAGACAAATTACAGGATGACATCATGATTACCAGCTGTCTAGAACAATTACAGGATGACATCATGATTACCAGCTGTCTAGAACAATTACAGGATGACATCATGATTACCAGCTGTCTAGAACAGTTACAGGATGACATCGTGATTACAAGATGTCAAGAACAATTACAGGATGACATCATGATTACCAGCTGTCAAGAACAATTACAGGATGACATCATGATTATCAGCTGTCTAGAACAATTACAGGATGACATCATGATTACCAGCTTTCTAGAACAATTACAGGATGACATCATGATTACCAACTGTCTAGAACAGAAAAAGGCTTTTTCACCTTTACTTAAATAATTATTCCCATGTTGCCTGTGTCCGAAACAGCACCTTATTCCCTTTATAGGGCATTACCTTTGACCAGGGCCCATAGCGTTCTGGCCAAAGTAGTGCACTATTTGTGACATACCCCGTCACCCACCACTTGTCTGTTTAGTGCCTCTCTCCCCGTGAGTAAAGTGTGTGCAGGAGATTCTGGGGATCATCTTAAATGAAACCATTTGTGCAGATTTATATGGAAGCCAGGCTGTTGGATATATGTTGCTAGGAAGCTGATTAACCCCAGGGCTTTAACGCTCTCTGCTCTCTCATTTCATGCTTGTGATCTGAGGGTGAGAATTAGCCTACGCCCCAGGCAACCTCAACTTAGTTACTGGCTGGACAACATGAAAGCAATACACATAGATGCATAAAGAATCCCCTTTCTAAGCTCCCCCTGCCTGGATCCCACCCACACCCTGCCTGTATCCCCCCACACCCTGCCTGTATCCCCTATACACCCTGCCTGTATCCCACCCACACCCTGCCTGGATCCCCCCACACCCTGCCTGTATCCCACCCACACCCTGCCTGTATCCCACCCACACCCTGCCTGTATCCCCCATACACCCAGCCTGTATCCCCCCACACCCTGCCTGTATCCCCCCACACCCTGCCTGTATCCCCCATACACCCTGCCTGTATCCCCCATACACCCTGCCTGTATCCCCTATACACCCTGCCTGTATCCCCTATACACCCTGCCTGTATCCCACCCACACCCTGCCTGTATCCCCCATACACCCTGCCTGTATCCCCTATACACCCTGCCTGTATCCCCCATACACCCTGCCTGTATCCCCCATACACCCTGCCTGTATCCCCTATACACCCTGCCTGTATCCCCCATACACCCTGCCTGTATCCCCATACACCCTGCCTGTATCCCCCATACACCCTGAACCCACACCCTGCCTGTATCCCCCATACACCCTGAACCCACACCCTGCCTGTATCCCCATACACCCTTTCTGTATCCCCTATACACCCTGAACCCACACCCTGCCTGTATCCCCCATACACCCTGCCTGTATCCCCCATACACCCTGAACCCACACCCTGCCTGTATCCCCCATACACCCTGAACCCACACCCTGCCTGTATCCCCATACACCCTTTCTGTATCCCCTATACACCCTGAACCCACACCCTGCCTGTATCCCCATACACCCTTTCTGTATCCCCTATACACCCTGAACCCACACCCTGCCTGTATCCCTATACACCCTGCCTGTATCCCCTATACACCCTGCCTGTATCCCCCCATACACCCTGCCTGTATCCCCCATACACCCTGCCTGTATCCCCATACACCCTGCCTGTATCCCCTATACACCCTGCCTGTATCCCCTATACACCCTGCCTGTATCCCCATACACCCTGCCTGTATCCCCTATACACCCTGCCTGTATCCCCATACACCCTGCCTGTATCCCACCCACACCCTGCCTGTATCCCCCCACACCCTGCCTGTATCCCCCATACACCCTGCCTGTATCCCCATACACCCTGCCTGTATCCCACCCACACTCTGCCTGTATCCCCCCACACCCTGCCTGTATCCCCCATACACCCTGAACCCACACCCTGCCTGTATCCCCCATACACCCTGCCTGTATCCCCCATACACCCTGAACCCACACCCTGCCTGTATCCCCCCATACACCCTGCCTGTATCCCCTATACACCCTGCCTGTATCCCCATACACCCTGCCTGTATCCCCTATACACCCTGCCTGTATCCCCATACACCCTGCCTGTATCCCACCCACACCCTGCCTGTATCCCCCCACACCCTGCCTGTATCCCCCATACACCCTGCCTGTATCCCCATACACCCTGCCTGTATCCCACCCACACTCTGCCTGTATCCCCCCACACCCTGCCTGTATCCCCCATACACCCTGAACCCACACCCTGCCTGTATCCCCCATACACCCTGCCTGTATCCCCCCACACCCTGCCTGTATCCCCCCACACCCTGCCTGTATCCCCCATACACCCTGAACCCACACCCTGCCTGTATCCCCCATACACCCTGCCTGTATCCCCCATACACCCTGAACCCACACCCTGCCTGTATCCCCCATACACCCTGCCTGTATCCCCTATACACTCTGCCTGTATCCCCCCACACCCTGAACCCACACCCTGCTTGCAGCGCCTGCCCCAGCTAGCTCCTGAGGAAGGGAAGGTGGAGACCCGTGTCAATTCTATAATGGCCAAGTAGCAGGTTCACTTTTACCTGTCTGGGCCTGGGAGCATGTCTGATTTACATAGCGTATTTAAACCTATGCTTAACTCAGTGATCACATTGGTTTTAACCATGCTTACCATGCTACTGTATAAAACTCTACTGAACAAAAATATAAACGCAACATGCAACAATTTCAAAGATTTTACTGAGATACAGTTCATAAAATGAAATTGGCATGCTGACTGCAGGAATTTATTAATTAGACCCTAATCTATGGATTTCACATGGCCTGGGAGGGCATAGGCACACCCACTTGGGAGTCAGACCCACCCACTGGGGAGCCAGGACCAGCTAATCAGAATTAGTTTTTCTCCACAAAATGGCTTCATTACAAACAAAAGTAACCCTCAGTTTCATCAGCTGTCTGGGTGGCTTGTCTCAGGTAATCCCGCAGGTGAAGAAGCCGGATGTGAATGTCCTGGGCTGGCCTGGTTACACGTGGTCTGCGGTTGTGATGCCTGTTAAACGTACTGCCAAATTCAACAAACATTTTTTTGGAGGCGGCTTATGATAGAGAAATTAACATTCAATTCTCTGGCAACAGCTCTGGTGGACTTTCCTGCAGTCAGCATGCCAATTGCACTCTCCCTCAAAACTTGAGACATCTGTGGCGTTGTGTTGTGTGACAAAACTGCACATTTTAGAGTGGCCTTTTATTGTTCCCAGCACAAGGTGCACCTGTGTAATGATCATACTGTTTAATCATCTTCTTGATATGCCACACCTGTCTGGTGGATGGATTATCTTGGCAAAGGAGACATGTTCACTAACAGGGATGCAAACAAATGTGTCCACATACTTTGAGAGAAATAAGCTTTTTTTTGTGAATATGGAACGTTTCTGGGATCTTTTATTTCAGCTCATGAAACACGGGACCAAACACTTTTATACGTTGTGTTGATATTTTTGTAAGCGTTTTCATCACAGATGTAATGTACTGTTAGATGCTTATGACATTGACTGTTTATGGGTCCCCCGAGTGGCGCAGCGGTCTAAGGAACTGCAACTTAGTGCTTGAGGCGTCACTACAAACACCCTGGTTCGATTCCAGGCTGTATCACATCCGGCCGTGATTGGGAGTACCCATAGGACGGCGCACAATTGGCCCAGCGTCGTCCGAATTTGCCCGGTGTAGGCCATCATTGTAAATAAGAATTTGTTCTTAAAACTGACTTGCCTAGTTAAATTAAATAAATACATTTATTGACAGAACAAAAAATAGGGAAATAGGATATAGACTTCAATAGTAAATATTCCTTCATGTAAACAATGAATCGTTTGCTCCATATATTTCCTCACCTCATTCTATAAACATCTGTATTCAATCTGATTGAAACGCGTTCAGCAGTCAATAAGATGATGTATTTCTCCTTATCAATGGTACAGGGGGAACCAGTAGAATGGAAGGAATTAAACCTGAATTGATGAAAAAGTAATGTGGTTTCCCTGCCACATATAACTCCATTCACTTCACCAGTGTGACCAAAAAAGGAAATGCAATATTGTAGAAGTCAATATATATATTTTTTAGAAATATCGGGTTGGTACACATGCTTTTCCGGTGTTGATAGGAAAAACAGCAGTGTTTATTCTGTGTGGGGGGGGGGGGGATGATTGCAGTAGATACTGTGTATATTGTAGCCTGAGCAATACTGACACCAGGACAGATATGGAGCTATCCAGACACCTGTCATTAGGGATTCCATTCTCACTGCATTCTGACAGACTGTATAGCAGAGGACCGTTTTTTTTTTTCATCGAGTAGAAGAAGAAGCGATGTGAATTGTCGAGAAAATTAGAGTTGGAAAAATACGATATTTGATTCGCAGAGGTAGAAAAAAAAAAATGTAAATGGTAAAACTTGCATGGTTAAATACACAGCTATAACCCTCTGACTCAGTGGGGATCCTAGTCTCTCTTCTCAAACTGGTCATTTCAAAGTTACAGAACACCCCCCCCCCCCCCAAAGCCTCTGCCCCAAATTGTACCCTATCACCTAAATAGTGCACTACTTTGGACCAAGACCTGGTTAAAACTAGTGCACTACATAAGGAATAGGGTGCTATTTTGGGACGCCTACCAAAGTCATCATCATCGACACTTCACGCTGTATATGAGATGACACACCAGTTTTATTTCCTGGTTCGGTTGATCGTTTCTATTGGAGACCCTGTTGAACTGCCTGTGCTCTATATGCAACAGTTTATGTCCACTATCATTTCCTGATTAATTGCCCTGCCGTCGACTGTATCCTAAATGGTGCTCTATTTCCCTTATAGTGCACTACTTAACGACCAGTACCCATAGGTGATATGTAGAGAATAGGGTGCCATTCTGGACGCAACCATTGGCTTAGATTGTCCTATTAGCATGCTGAAGTGAGTTCTGCCATGGCCACAGCTGCTAGGGTAGGGAGCGTGACCTGTGTGTGTGTCTGATCACGTTAGTGTGCGTGTGTGTGTGTTTGTGTGTGTGAGCTGCAGTGCCTCCATATGCCTGCTCTGAGTCTCTGGCACTACCTTTCCTCTGTACCCTCGTCTCCTCCCAGCACTTTGGGGTGCAGCGTCGCGGTCAATAACCCAATTGATTTGATAATGGCTCTTTTAATTCCCATTCAATTGTTGAATTTAAAATTTGAATTGTTATAGTAAACAGGCTACATTATATAGTATAGCAATGTTGACTGTGTTACGTATTTGCGTACTGTTCTTACCGATCTGCTAAATGACGTATATTTGATGAAATATTTGTGAATTTTGTGGAATGCACTGACAACACTGTACTTCCTTTTCTTTCAGTGCTTACAGAACGACTTCCTGTGGTGTTTGTTTTTCAATGAAGGATCGTAATGTTGTTGGTTTTTTGTTGTTGTTGTCTTTATCTCCCCCCCAAAAAAGGAAGGCAGCTCAGCAGAAAAGCAAGAAAACAGAAACTCCCAGAATTAGTCAAGATAGATTTACTTCATATCAATAATAACAATCCATTTCAATTTGTCCTCAGACTTTCAGATGTTTGCATCTCATTTGTGTTTTTTAATTGGTGAAGTCTGATTAAAACCATCCCCTAGTGTTAATATGGCATTAGGCAGTGACATGTGTTGCTTTGCTGTGCTCAGATATTCATTTCCATAATCATTCTGCCTGTTTTGAGGCAGTTAGTTAGTCTTCTTTTCTAGCTGCTCAGCTTTATGATTGCATCTGCCCCAACTTAAAATGATGCCTTGTGAGTTTTTCCTCACTCGATAGCTGTGACCTTTAATCTAAGACTTACAGAATGCTCTCAACTGTCATGGTTGTCAGTTTGGAAATGATAATCTCCTCTGAAAAGTCTTTACAAGTGTAGCTAGGATTACTGCGGGATAATTAATCATATTCAGATGCATGCAAACAACATTTGTTTACATATTTTTTGATTACTCCGAATGAAGAGAACATCAGAGGAAATGCAAAACTACGTTCAATGTCATGAGTTAATTATGGTGTGTTAGGCTGGTTAGTTATGGTGTGGTGTGTTAGGCTGGTTAGTTATGGTGTGGTGTGTTAGGCTGGTTAGTTATGGTTTGGTGTGTTAGGCTGGTTAGTTATGGTGTGGTGTGTTAGGCTGGTTAGTTATGGTGTGGTGTGTTAGGCTGGTTAGTTGTGGTGTGGTGTGTTAGGCTGGTTAGTTATGGTTTGGTGTGTTAGGCTGGTTAGTTATGGTTTGGTGTGTTAGGCTGGTTAGTTATGGTTTGGTGTGTTAGGCTGGTTAGTTATGGTTTGGTGTGTTGTTATGGTGTGGTGTGTTAGATTTGTTAGTTATGGTTTGGTGTGTTAGGCTGGTTAGTTAAGGTGTGGTGTGTTAGGCTGGTTAGTTATGGTTTGGTGTGTTAGGCTGGTTAGTTATGGTGTGTTAGGCTGGTTAGTTATGGTTTGGTGTGTTAGGCTGGTTAGGTATGGTTTGGTGTGTTAGGCTGGTTAGTTGTGGTGTGTTAGGCTGGTTAGTTATGGTTTGGTGTGTTAGGCTGGTTAGGTATGGTTTGGTGTGTTAGGCTGGTTAGTTGTGGTGTGTTAGGCTGGTTAGTTATGGTTTGGTGTGTTAGGCTGGTAAGTTATGGTGTGGTGTGTTAGGCTGGTTAGTTATGGTTTGGTGTGTTAGGCTGGTTAGTTATGGTTTGGTGTGTTAGGCTGGTTAGTTGTGGTGTGGTGTGTTAGGCTGGTTAGTTATGGTTTGGTGTGTTAGGCTGGTTAGTTATGGTTGGTGTGTTAGGCTGGTTAGGTATGGTTTGGTGTGTTAGGCTGGTTAGTTGTGGTGTGTTAGGCTGGTTAGTTATGGTTTGGTGTGTTAGGCTGGTTAGTTATGGTGTGGTGTGTTAGGCTGGTTAGTTATGGTGTGGTGTGTTAGGCTGGTTAGTTATGGTTTGGTGTGTTAAGCTGGTTAGTTATGGTTTGGTGTGTTAGGCTGGTTAGTTATGGCTTGGTGTGTTAGGCTGGTTAGTTATCGTTAGGTGTGTTAGGCTGGTTAGTTATGGTGTGGAGTTACACTGGTTAGTTATGGTGTGGAGTTAGGCTGGTTAGTTAGGGTGTGGAGTTACACTGGTTTGTTAGGGTGTAGAGTTAGGCTGGTTAGTTAGGGTGTGGAGTTAGGCTGGTTAGTTAGGGTGTGGAGGTACACTGGTTAGTTATGGTGTGGAGTTAGGCTGGTTAGTTATGGTGTGGAGTTAGGCTGGTTAGTTATGGTTTGGTGTTAGGCTGGTTAGTTATGGTGTTGAGTTACACTGGTTAGTTAGGGTGTGGAGTTAGGCTGGTTAGTTAGGGTGTGGAGTTAGGCTGGTTAGTTTTGGTTTGGAGTTAGGCTGGTTAGTTATGGTGTGGAGTTAGGCTGGTTAGTTAGGGTGTGGAGTTAGGCTGGTTAGTTATGGTGTAGAGTTAGGCTGGTTAGTTAGGGTGTAGAGTTAGGCTGGTTAGTTATGGTTTGGAGTTAGGCTGGTTAGTTATGGTGTAGAGTTAGGCTGGTTAGTTAGGGTGTGGAGTTAGGCTGGTTAGTTAGGGTGTGGAGTTAGGCTGGTTAGTTTTGGTTTGGAGTTAGGCTGGTTAGTTATGGTGTAGAGTTAGGCTGGTTAGTTATGGTGTAGAGTTAGGCTGGTTAGTTATGGTTTGGAGTTAGGCTGGTTAGTTATGGTGTAGAGTTAGGCTGGTTAGTTAGGGTGTGGAGTTAGGCTGGTTAGTCATGCTGGTTAGTTATGCCAAACTCCGGACCACAGGGTTTATGGTCTGGAGTTTGACTGGCTATACAGGGTTTATGGTCTGGAGTTTGGCCGGATATACATTGCTTTTACAGTGAGACACAGATCAATAACGTCACTTTAAACGCTCCAGGCAGACATTCTGTTGTAGACAATAGTAGAGATCAGGTCAGAGACTCTTTTGATCCTTGATGAGGGTATCTTTTTTTAGAATTTATTTTGAGCTTTTACTATCTATCCGCAGTAAGGACTATCCACAGTAAGGACTATCCACAGTAAGGACTATCCACAGTAAGGACTATCCACAGTATGGACTATCCACAGTATGGAATATCCACAGTATGGACTATCCACAGTAAGGACTATCCACAGTAAGGACTATCCACAGTATGGACTATCCACAGTATGGACTATCCACAGTATGGACTATCCACAGTATGGACTATCCACAGTATGGACTATCCACAGTATGGACTATCCACAGTATGGACTATCCACAGTATGGACTATCCACAGTAAGGACTATCCACAGTATGGACTATCCACAGTAAGGCCCTTTCTATTGGCTAGAAGCCCATGCTGGTTATGGTTTCTCTTTGAAAAGGACACATTCTTCTCTAAAGAGGAAGGAAAAAACATTTCACTTTTCAATTACCCCCGGCTCCTTCACCTCCTTCTCCTCCCTCCATCCTCCCTCCATCCTCCCCAGGTCTGGTTTCCAAGGAGAGAGAGAAAGAGAGAAGAGGATGAGAAAAGAAAAGAAGAGACGGGGATTGTTTTTTAGAAGGCATGCCTCCCCCCCCTTCTCTAATTCCCTTCCTATCGTCCAGACCAACCACTTTTATGCATGAAACACACAAGTAGATTGAAAGCATTCAGTGTCCATTCAGACAAGGAAGAAAGGAGATCCTCAGAGCTTTATTAGATATGAAGATCTACAATAAAAATCAATTTCTGGCCTCTCTATGCAGTTTAAATGACAAAGCCTGGACCCCATTCAGCCTGGCATTGTGTGGAGGTAAAGTAATTCTGCAGCATTGGGCGAGACAAGAGCGGAGTATACTTTCTGACCTGCGATTGCAGATTCTAATATGATACAGGCCTATTGAGATAATGGCAGGCACTTAATATCATCTGTTGAGAGGAAGAACAAGTTATCTCATATCTTTCAGGGTGGGTTAAACAGTTTCACAGAAAGAATACTAAGCAGATGGGGACAGATAGACAGGATACTAAGCAGTCAGGGACAGATAGACAGAATATTAACCAGTCAGGGACAGATAGACAGAATATTAACCAGATGGGGACAGATAGACAGGATACTAAGCAGTCAGGGACAGATAGACAGGCAACTAACTAGATGAGGGCAGATAGACATGATAGTAACCAGATGGGGACAGATAGACAGGATAGTAACCAGATGGGGACAGATAGACAGGCAACTAACTAGATGAGGGCAGATAGACAGGATAGTAACCAGATGGGGACAGATAGACAGGATAGTAACCAGATGGGGACAGATAGACAGGATACTAAGCAGATGAGGACAGATAGACAGGATAGTAACCAGATGGGGACAGATAGACAGGATAGTAACCAGATGAGGACAGATAGACAGAATATTAACCAGATGGGGACAGATAGACAGGATACTAAGCAGATGGGGACAGATAGACAGAATATTAACCAGATGGGGACAGAGAGACAGGATACTAAGCAGATGGGGACAGATAGACAGGATACTAAGCAGTCAAGGACAGATAGACAGGATACTAAGCAGATGGGGACAGATAGACAGGATAGTAACCAGATGGGGACAGATAGACAGGATACTAACCAGATGAGGACAGATAGACAGAATATTAACCAGATGGGGACAGATAGACAGGATACTAAGCAGATGGGGACAGATAGACAGGCAACAAACCAGATGTGGTCAGATAGACAGGATACTAACCAGATGAGGACAGATAGACAGGATACTAACCAGATGGGGACAGATAGACAGGCAACAAACCAGATGTGGTCAGATAGACAGGATAGTAACCAGATGAGGACAGATAGACAGGATACTAACCAGATGGGGACAGATAGACAGGATACTAAGCAGTCAGGGACAGAGAGACAGGATACTAAGCAGATGGGGACAGATAGACAGGATACTAAGCAGATGGGGACAGATAGACAGGCAACAAACCAGATGTGGTCAGATAGACAGGAATGCTGAGGAATATTTATTTAATAAAAATAATTAAGCAATAAGGCCCGAGGGGGTGTGGTATATGGCCAATATATATCACAAACCCCCAAGGTGCCTTATTGCTGTTATAAACTGGTTAACAACGTAATTAGAGCAGTGCAAAATAAATGTTTTGTCATACCCGTGGTATATGGTCTGATATATCAGCATTCAGGGCTCGAACCACCCAGTTTATAATATGCTTTAATGATGATGAAATATGAAATGCTACACACAGGCAGACTGTGGCTCAGGGCCTTGCACAGACCTTTCAGGGGGGCAGACTGTGGCTCAGGGCCGTGCACAGACCTTTCAGGGGGCAAGTGTGGATCAGGGCCGTGCAGAGACCTTTCAGGGGGCAGGTGTGGCTCAGGGCCGTGCACAGACCTTTCAGGGGGCAAGTATGGATCAGGGCCGTGCAGACCTTTCAGGGGGCAGACTGTGCCTCAGGGCCGTGCGCAGACCTTTCAGGGGGCAAACTGTGGCTCAGGGCCGTGCACAGACCTTTCAGGGGGCAAGTGTGGATCAGGGCCGTGCACAGACTTTTCAGGGGGCAGACTGTGCCTCAGGGCCGTGCGCAGACCTTTCAGGGGGCAGCCTGTGGATCAGGGCCATGCACAGACTTTTCAGGGGGCAGACTGTGGATCAGGGCCGTGCACAGACTTTTCATGGGGTCAGGTGCTCATAATTCACATGTACAAATTGATAACATACTAACTTTGTAGCAAAAAAAATTACATTTTTTAGCATAGACATCACAAATTGTTAGCAAGTTAGTTTATTTTATTTAACTAGGCAAGTCAGTTAAGAACAAATTCTTATTTACAATGACAGCCTACCCTTGCCAAACCCAGGCGACGCTGGGCCAATTGTGTGCTGCTCTATGGGACTCCCAATTACTGTCCAGATATCATGCAGCCTGGATTCGAACCAGGGACTGCAGTGACGCCTCTTGCCCTGAGATGGGGGGGGGGGGGGGGTTGACCTGAGGGTCTCTGAGGTACTGGAACCTTTGTAACAAAGCAGTGGTTGCAAATCATCACATTTGTGTCGTGGCGTAAAGCAGTAGAGAAGAGGCGGGTCCGGGACACATGACTGGGGACATGTTTTTATGTCAGAGTCAAAGTAGAGCTACTTTGACTCTGACAAACAGAGAATCTGAGCTAAAAGAACATGTAAAAGACCTAGTCTTGACTCCATTAATAGTCTAGACTCCATTAATAGTCTAGACTCCATTAATAGTCTTGACTCGATTAATAGTCTTGACTCCATTAATAGTCTAGGCTCCATTAATAGTCTTGACTCCATTAATAGTCTTGACTCCATTAATAGTCTAGACTACATTAATAGTCTTGACTCCATTAATAGTCTAGACTCCATTAATAGTCTTGACTCCATGAATAGTCTTGACTCCATTAATAGTCTTGACTCCATTAATAGTCTTGACTCCATTAATAGTCTTGACTCCATTAATAGTCTAGACTCCATTAATAGTCTTGACTCCATTAATAGTCTTGACTCCATTAATAGTCTTGACTCCATTAATAGTCTTGACTCCATTAATAGTCTTGACTCCATTAATAGTCTTGACTCCATTAATAGTCTTGACTCCATTAATAGTCTAGACTCCATTAATAGTCTTGACTCCATTAATAGTCTTGACTCCATTAATAGTCTAGACTCCATTAATAGTCTTGACTCCATTAATAGTCTTGACTCCATTAATAGTCTTGACTCCATTAATAGTCTTGACTCCATTAATAGTCTAGGCCAAGGTGTCGGGAGACACTTATTGTGCAATATGAGGAGGAAATTATAGCCCCTAAAAAAAAGCTTTCCACGTTCACTGACTCACCCAATGATGCGCAGCTCACTTGCTTGCGATGGGCCGATGCTCTCGTGTCAACAGCCTACCTCTATCTCGTTGTAATGTTCGCTTAAATAGGTTTATTTGGAAGTTGATAAAATATTTTGGTAGCCTACAGCAGACAGACTAGAGTCTTCTCTTTTTTCAGCGGGAGCCGTTTGCTTTCCAAACCGGTGTTTTGTTAGGTCTGGTTTGCTGTTAACTGATAGATTTTCTGCGCGTTCCCGACTGTAGGCTATATGCCTTGTTATTGGGCTGCACACAATCCACATCTAGGCTATTTAGTCAAATCAGCTATTGATCCTCTGTGGCTACATTGTAGGCCTTCTCATGATTTAGTAGACTATTCTGAATTATTTTGATTTCTTTCTGAAAAGACGGCAATAATTCCACAACTTTGTCAAATTTATTTCAATTAATCAGGGGTTGCGGCAGCTCCTCCAGCACCCTTTCCACCTCTATGATTTTTATAAGGAAATAAATCAGGAAGTGTTGCCGCTCGTAGGCTATCAGCCAACGTGACCAAATATTGATCATGATGTAAATCAAGTGTTAAAATCAAATGTTATTCTGCTATGGTGGTATATTTGATATTAAACTAGGTAGGTTTCTACACACACTCGATTTCAAGCCATGCAATCTTAGTACAGGGCAAATCCTGCGCACATGAGCTCCGTACAGGACAAACCAACGGACTGGGTAGGGGTGGACTGTGGCAAACTTGAAGAAGTCACAACGCCTTGGGGGCTGTGTGATCAGAACAACAATGACAACATAAATATATGTATTATGCCACCACCCGAAAGGGCACTTGATGAGTGGGTTGGCAAAAGGGGCAGGTGCTGGTCACAGGTGATATATTCCTTAGGTAAACGCAACTCAACTGCCACACACATATGTTAATCCTCTCAACTGGTTATCCAATATGCTGTTTTTCTGGACAGGAGGACTGGGTTTGTAATTCCACTGAAAACGGATACGACATTACACAATCTACTATCTAACCCCACCTCAGTACTACACAATCTACTATCTAACCCCACCTCAGTATTACACAATCTACTATCTAACCCCACCTCAGTACTACACAATCTACTATCTAACCCCACCTCAGTACTACACAATCTACTATCTAACCCCACCTCAGTACTACACAATCTACTATCTAACCCCACCTCAGTACTACACAATCTGCTATCTAACCCCACCTCAGTACTACACAATCAACTAGCTAACCCCACCTCAGTACTACACAATCTACTATCTAACCCCACCTCAGTACTACACAATCAACTAGCTAACCCCACCTCAGTACTACACAATCAACTAGCTAACCCCACCTCAGTACTACACAATCAACTAGCTAACCCCACCTCAGTACTACACAATCTACTATCTAACCCCACCTCAGTACTACACAATCTACTATCTATCCCCACCTCAGTACTACACAATCTACTATCTAACCCCACCTCAGTACTACACAATCTACTATCTAACCCCACCTCAGTACTACACAATCTACTATCTAACCCCACCTCAGTACTACACAATCAACTAGCTAACCCCACCTCAGTACTACACAATCAACTAGCTAACCCCACCTCAGTAGTATACAATCTACTATCTAACCCCACCTCAGTAGTATACAATCTACTATCTAACCCCACCTCAGTACTATACAATCAACTATCTAACCCCATGTCCAGATGTGTAGGTTCCTTTACACCAAAGGCCGTGTCCCACCAGATGCTGCAGTGTGCTGGAGTTGAATCTGTCTCCAGAAAGAGCTGCTGCTACTGCTTATCAGGTGTAAGACCAGCTTCACTTCCATAATAGTCTAATTTGATAGGGGAAAAGCAGCCTGCTCTATAGTGCCTCTGAGGTAATCTCTTTGAATTCAACACGAAATTAAAGGCAAGACTGAGCTCATGTTAGTTTCCCACACATCCAGAAGTAGGTCTGCAGCAGCAGACCAGATAAGCACTTAAGAAGAGCTGTAAAAGTATATGGGGCTTTTCTTTCCCTACTTGTGTGCAGATATCAGAGTACAAAAGAAAATTGTATTATCAACTGTTAGTGTGAGGGCCAGGATCGGCCATCACCAAACATTATATCAACTGTTAGTGTGAGGGCCAGGATCGGCCATCACCAAACATTATATCAACTGTTAGTGTGAGGGCCAGGATCAGCCATCACCAAACATTATATTAACTGTTAGTGTGAGGGCCAGGATCAGCCATCACCAAACATTATATTAACTGTTAGTGTGAGGGCCAGGATCAGCCATCACCAAACATTATATCAACTGTTAGTGTGAGGGCCAGGATCAGCCATTACTAAACATTATATCAACTGTTAGTGTGAGGGCCAGGATCAGCCATCACTAAACATTATATTAACTGTTTGTGTGAGGGCCAGGATCAGCCATCACTAAACATTATATTAACTGTTAGTGTGAGGGCCAGGATCAGCCATCACCAAACATTATATTAACTGTACATATTTGAGTTTTTATCCTCTATATTCATACAGACATTTATCATTGTTTACATTGCAATTTGTTAATGATTTACCACAACAACAAAAAAATATTCCTTTTTTTCAACACTGGTGTTTTTCTGTCTCAATGAAGTTGATGAAATAATCATGTGTTCTTTCACCCGTCACCAAGATAAATGATCGGTGTTGCTGTAATGAAAAGGACCTATCGCCATGTTAGCTGGCCTTCTGTGATCGAGACGTTTGAATGAGTTTGGATGAATGCAGGTCATGTCCAAGGACAGAGGGATAAATATTGCTCCTCCTTGACTCCTCTCCCGTCCTCTCCGCCACGTCACAACACCACCAGTCTGCCGGCTGCTGAAAAAGTGATTGTTTTATTCCAAAGTCTCGACTAGCAAGACAAGCTCTATTTCAAATTCAACTTTTCAAGGACTTCAAGTCATTTATTAGTGTCCAGAGGAAAGGCAGAATTGAGCAATAAATCCACTATGGACATTTTAAAAAAATATATAAAAAAATCACAATAACTTTTCACAGCGTCTTACTGAACGCTCCGCATTGTTTGTGTTAGTGGAGCCAGGAATAATATCCAGGATGCAGGATTTCATTCAAGGCCTTAAGACGTGGAACAAATCTCGGCAGAAAAGGAAGCTAGTTGGCCTCATTGTCTCAGGATCAAGCTGCTTCCCCAGGTATTAGGGACAGGAACACGTGTGTCCACAGGGAAGAGCCTACTGTAGTATACTGTAGGCTATACCTGGCCTCCTCCACCTTCCTACTGTACTAGGATGTATGAGAACCTGATTCATAGGAGGAGGTAGAGGAGAGGAGAGGAGAGGAGAGGAGAGGAGAGGAGAGGAGAGGAGAGGAGAGGAGAGGAGAGGAGAGGAGAGGAGAGGAGAGGAGGCCTCGGCGTCTCTCTTCCAGAGTGTGGAACGACCGGCAGAAGTCCTCTGGTGGCTCTAGAGACCGAGACACAGTGCTTGCTGAAACAAAGATGTTATTAGCTAGCTTAGCCATTATCGCGTCTCCGCACTACATCTCCCCTGACATTACTTATTTATTTCTGTCTTTATTTATTTATTAAAGTCTTTTTCCTTCCTTTCTTTTCTCGTCTTTACACTAAAAGGATTAGTTCGTCTTGGAATAAGTAAAATAATTATCGATGCTTATGCTCCTTTAATTTAGCGTTAGTTTTCCTTTTCTTGGATCCAAATGTATTTAAAGTACTTCCATGTTGTAAATAGGAAAGGCACAAAAGTGTATTGAATTTGTGGAACCGGATTTTGGACATTTCATGATCGATTAAACAGGCTGTATATGGTGATTAAAATGGAAATAACAAGAGAGAGAGAGGGTACATTTTTCTTTCCCGTATTGACAAACGGGTAGCAGTGACAACGTGTACAGTGTCTGATTGCAACAAACAACAACAGTAGAGCATCCACAGGACATACTGAGTCCTCTTATGTCTACTCAATGTATTGTATACATGGTATTCAATGGTTAAGCACGTTAACAGGTGAAAAATGCCCAGTTCTTAAATAACAAAAAAAAATAATACAATGTTGTAACGTGATTGTCAGACGATCGTTGAAATAAACCGATAAATCCCATCTTTTATCTGGGACAAAGAGAGACATTGTGCTTTCAGACGCTATATTCATGTCCTCTCAAAATGGCTGTAAAACACAGTGGGTTAAGTACAACCAATTCATTTACTGCCAAAAAATAAAATGTGATCGACATCTGCATAGTACCACGTACCTTATCGTCGAGATGATTGACATATGTATTATATAGTAAACAAAATACCCTGTGTCTCATTTTAGCATAGCTATTGATATCAGATTATGTTAATTGTTTTCTTGTTGTTGTTGTTTTTAGCAGACTATTACGTATGACAGCAACACAGAACCAGTCTAGACTGAGTCACACAGTCATGTTATGTTAAAACAAAGCAAGGTTACCATCATAATTATCTTCTCAGTAGTGGTTTTATTACGCCCGGCACCCAGCGGTGGTTTTTCTTTTGTCAGGCTCACCATTATAAAGATATCTGCCTCGTTGCTATTTACTTACTGAACAGTCAATGATTACTATGTTTGTGCATATCAGTTATGCACATCATACAGTCATTGTATACACTCTGTAACACCTTGGACAGCCTGTGTAACCTGCTACCTCCGTGTCCTCTCTACTCTCCATTCCACTCCTGATTCTAAAGACAGGAGAACTTCTTATGTATCGAGCTTCAAACTTTCCATATCCCACACCCATTCCACCACTACCACCTCCTCTCCTCTCCTCTCCTCTCCTCTCCTCTCCTCTCCTCTCCTCTCCTCTCCTCTCCTCTCCTCTCCTCTCCTCTCCTCTCCTCTCCCTCTCCCTCTCCCTCTCCCTCTCCCTCTCCACTCTCCAAAAAAAGAATCAAAGAGGGTATTAGGCAGCAGCAGGGTTATCCCGACACTTTGCTGGAGGCTGTCGCTAATCTGTGCGTTTCTCCAAAACGAGGTTAGTTAAGCATTTTAATGGCTCTAGTCCTGTGGTAATTAGGCTTGCCCTGGGGGAGCGCCGCTTGAGCCACTTGGGCCCTGAAATGGAGCTAGGGAACTAATGCCCCGTGCCACAGCACACAATGATCCTGAACTAATTCCCTGGGTAAACATTCTCTCCCGTTCACTCCACAGCCTCTTTCTCTTTAAAGTCCTCAAAGTCCTGCTTCCTTTCTTATTTTCTGCTGCTCTCTATTTTCTATCCCTCTCTATTTTCCACCCCTCTCTATTTTCCATCCCTCTCTATTTTCCACCCCTCTCTATTGTCCATCCCTCTCTATTTTCCATTCCTCTCTATTTTCTATCCCTCTCTATTTTCCATCCCTCTCTATTTTCCACCCCTCTCTATTTTCCATCCCTCTCTATTGTCCATCCCTCTCTATTTTCCATCCCTCTCTATTGTCCATCCCTCTCTATTTTCCATCCCTCTCTATTGTCCATCCCTCTCTACTTTCCATCCCTCTCTATTGTCCATCCCTCTCTATTGTCCATCCCTCTCTATTGTCCATCCCTCTCTACTTTCCATCCCTCTCTATTTTCCACCCCTCTCTATTTTCCACCCCTCTCTATTGTCCATCCCTCTCTATTTTCCATCCCTTTCTATTTTCTATCCCTCTCTATTTTCCATCCCTCTCTATTTTCCATCCCTCTCTATTTTCCATCCCTCTCTATTGTCCATCCCTCTCTATTTTCCACCCCTCTCTATTTTCCATCCCTCTCTATTTTCCATCCTTTTCTATTTTCCACCCCTCTCTATTTTCCATCCCTCTCTATTGTCCACCCCTCTCTATTTTCCATCCCTCTCTATTGTCCATCCCTCTCTATTTTCCACCCCTCTCTATTTTCCATCCCTCTCTATTGTCCATCCCTCTCTATTTTCCATCCCTCTCTATTGTCCATCCCTCTCTATTTTCCACCCCTCTCTATTTTCCATCCCTCTCTATTGTCCATCCCTCTCTATTTTCCATCCCTCTCTATTTTCCATCCCTCTCTATTTTCCATCCCTCTCTATTGTCCATCCCTCTCTATTTTCCACCCCTCTCTATTTTCCATCCCTCTCTATTTTCCATCCCTCTCTATTGTCCAACCCTCTCTATTTTCCATCCCTCTCTATTGTCCATCCCTCTCTATTTTCCATCCCTCCCTCTGTTGACATTTCTAGAGGGGAGGCCCTTGGGGCAGTTTTACCAAGGCCTTTTTTTCAGTCTATAGTTTTTCTTTCTTTCTTTCTTTCTTTCTTTCTTTCTTTCTTTCTTTTCA
>NC_074678.1:10896837-10946837 GCF_029448725.1 Salvelinus fontinalis
ACACCCTGTCATCCTGTTTCCCTGTCATCCTGTTTCCCTGTCCCTTACACCCTGTCATCCTGTTTCCCTGTCCTTTACACCCTGTCATCCTGTTTCCCTGTCCCTTACACCCTGTCATCCTGTTTCCCTGTCCTTTACACCCTGTCATCCTGTTTCCCTGTCCTTTACACCCTGTCATCCTGTTTCCCTGTCATCCTGTTTCCCTGTCCTTTACACCCTGTCATCCTGTTTCCCTGTCCGTTACACCCTGTCATCCTGTTTCCCTGTCCTTTACACCCTGTCATCCTGTTTCCCTGTCCTTTACACCCTGTCGTCCTGTTTCCCTGTCCTTTACACCCTGTCGTCCTGTTTCCCTGTCCTTTACACCCTGTCATCCTGTTTCCCTGTCCGTTACACCCTGCCATCCTGTTTCCCTGTCCTTTACACCCTGTCATCCTGTTTCCCTGTCCTTTACACCCTGTCATCCTGTTTCCCTGTCCTTTACACCCTGCCATCCTGTTTCCCTGTCCGTTACACCCTGTCATCCTGTTTCCCTGTCCTTTACACCCTGTCATCCTGTTTCCCTGTCCTTTACACCCTGTCATCCTGTTTCCCTGTCCTTTACACCCTGTCATCCTGTTTCCCTGTCCTTTACACCCTGTCATCCTGTGTCCCTGTCCTTTACACCCTGTCATCCTGTTTCCCTGTCCTTTACACCCTGTCATCCTGTTTCCCTGTCCTTTACACCCTGTCATCCTGTTTCCCTGTCCCTTACACCCTGTCATCCTGTTTCCCTGTCCTTTACACCCTGTCATCCTGTGTCCCTGTCCTTTACACCCTGTCATCCTGTTTCCCTGTCCTTTACACCCTGTCAACCTGTTTCCCTGTCCTTTACACCCAGTCATCCTGTTTCCCTGTCCTTTACACCCTGTCATCTTGTCTTCCTGTCCTTTACACCCTGTCATCCTGTTTCCCTGTCCTTTACTCCCTGTCGTCCTGTTTCCCTGTCCTTTACACCCTGTCATCCTGTTTCCCTGTCCTTTACACCCTGTCATCTTGTCTTCCTGTCCCTTACACCCTGTCTTCCTGTTTCCCTGTCCTTTACACCCTGTCATCCTGTTTCCCTGTCCTATACACCCTGTCATCCTGTTTCCCTGTCCTTTACACCCTGTCATCCTGTTTCCCTGTCCTTTACACCCTGTCATCCTGTTTCCCTGTCCTTTACACCCTGTCATCCTGTTTCCCTGTCCTTTACACCCTGTCATCTTGTCTTCCTGTCCTTTACACCCTGTCATCCTGTTTCCCTGTCCTTTACACCCTGTCATCCTGTTTCCCTGTCCGTTACACCCTGTCATCCTGTTCCCCTGTCCTTTACACCCTGTCATCCTGTTTCCCTGTCCTTTACACCCTGTCATCCTGTTTCCCTGTCCTTTACACCCTGGCTTCCTGTTTCCCTGTCCTTTACACCCTGTCATCCTGTTTCCCTGTCCGTTACACCCTGTCATCCTGTTTCCCTGTCCTTTACACCCTGTCATCCTGTTTCCCTGTCCTTTACACCCTGTCATCCTGTTTCCCTGTCCCTTACACCCTGGCATCCTGTTTCCCTGTCTTTTACACCCTGTCATCCTGTTTCCCTGTCCTTTACACCCTGTCATCCTGTTTCCCTGTCCTTTACACCCTGTCATCCTGTTTCCCTGTCCTTTACACCCTGTCATCCTGTTCCCCTGTCCTTTACACCCTGTCATCCTGTTTCCCTGTCCTTTACACCCTGTCATCCTGTTTCCCTGTCCTTTACACCCTGTCATCCTGTTTCCCTGTCCTTTACACCCTGTCATCCTGTTTCCCTGTCCTTTACACCCTGTCATCCTGTTTCCCTGTCCTTTACACCCTGTCGTCCTGTTTCCCTGTCCTTTACACCCTGTCATCCTGTTTCCCTGTCCTTTACACCCTGTCATCCTGTTTCCCTGTCCTTTACACCCTGGCTTCCTGTTTCCCTGTCCTTTACACCCTGTCATCCTGTTTCCCTGTCCTTTACACCCTGGCTTCCTGTTTCCCTGTCCTTTACACACCTGTCATCCTGTTTCCCTGTCCTTTACACCCTGTCATCCTGTTTCCCTGTCCTTTACACCCTGGCTTCCTGTTTCCCTGTCCTTTACACCCTGTCATCCTGTTTCCCTGTCCTTTACACCCTGTCATCCTGTTTCCCTGTCCTTTACACCCGGTCATCCTGTTTCCCTGTCCGTTACACCCTGTCATCCTGTTTCCCTGTCCTTTACACCCTGTCATCCTGTTTCCCTGTCATCCTGTTTCCCTGTCCCTTACACCCTGTCATCCTGTTTCCCTGTCCTTTACACCCTGTCATCCTGTTTCCCTGTCCCTTACACCCTGTCATCCTGTTTCCCTGTCCTTTACACCCTGTCATCCTGTTTCCCTGTCCTTTACACCCTGTCATCCTGTTTCCCTGTCATCCTGTTTCCCTGTCCTTTACACCCTGTCATCCTGTTTCCCTGTCCGTTACACCCTGTCATCCTGTTTCCCTGTCCTTTACACCCTGTCATCCTGTTTCCCTGTCCTTTACACCCTGTCATCCTGTTTCCCTGTCCTTTACACCCTGTCGTCCTGTTTCCCTGTCCTTTACACCCTGTCGTCCTGTTTCCCTGTCCTTTACACCCTGTCATCCTGTTTCCCTGTCCGTTACACCCTGCCATCCTGTTTCCCTGTCCTTTACACCCTGTCATCCTGTTTCCCTGTCCTTTACACCCTGTCATCCTGTTTCCCTGTCCTTTACACCCTGCCATCCTGTTTCCCTGTCCGTTACACCCTGTCATCCTGTTTCCCTGTCCTTTACACCCTGTCATCCTGTTTCCCTGTCCTTTACACCCTGTCATCCTGTTTCCCTGTCCTTTACACCCTGTCATCCTGTTTCCCTGTCCTTTACACCCTGTCATCCTGTGTCCCTGTCCTTTACACCCTGTCATCCTGTTTCCCTGTCCTTTACACCCTGTCATCCTGTTTCCCTGTCCTTTACACCCTGTCATCCTGTTTCCCTGTCCCTTACACCCTGTCATCCTGTTTCCCTGTCCTTTACACCCTGTCATCCTGTGTCCCTGTCCTTTACACCCTGTCATCCTGTTTCCCTGTCCTTTACACCCTGTCAACCTGTTTCCCTGTCCTTTACACCCAGTCATCCTGTTTCCCTGTCCTTTACACCCTGTCATCTTGTCTTCCTGTCCTTTACACCCTGTCATCCTGTTTCCCTGTCCTTTACACCCTGTCGTCCTGTTTCCCTGTCCTTTACACCCTGTCATCCTGTTTCCCTGTCCGTTACACCCTGTCATCCTGTTTCCCTGTCCTTTACACCCTGTCATCCTGTTTCCCTGTCCTTTACACCCTGTCATCCTGTTTCCCTGTCCTTTACACCCTGTCATCCTGTTTCCCTTTCCTTTACACCCTGGCTTCCTGTTTCCCTGTCCTTTACACCCTGTCATCCTGTTTCCCTGTCCTTTACACCCTGTCATCCTGTTTCCCTGTCCTTTACACCCTGTCATCCTGTTTCCCTGTCCTTTACACCCTGGCATCCTGTTTCCCTGTCCGTTACACCCTGGCTTCCTGTTTCGCTGTTGTTCACATCCTCTGATCCTTGCCCTCGCATCTTGTATGGCCTCTCTCTGTCTTCCCCTCTGTGCCTTCTTCTATGGCTCTGTCTTTGTCCTTCCCTCTCTAGCAGGGCCGTCCCTAACCTTTTGGGGGCCCTCAGTAAAATGTTGATGGGCTCCCCCCCCCCCCTCCACCTCATGGGAAAAACATTTTAGTGGCACCACTCTTGACGGCAGAAGGATAAAAATGAACTTTTATATTTAATTTCCTGCAATAATACACATATTCCCTTGGAGCACAGAGAACATGTTGCTGTTTTAAAGTAAGTTTTCTGCAATTCTAAACATTTTGCCACGTTAATATGATATCTGAGTGAGAGTGACTAATAAAATAAAATCAAAGTTTGTTCATCGCTTACGTACATTTGCAGGTAGAGTGGAATGCTTATATTTCTAGCTCCAACAGTGCAGTAATATCTAGCAATGGGGGCCCCCTGGAGGTCAGGGCCCCCTGGAGGTCTGGGCCCCCTGGAGGTCAGGGTCCCCTGGAGGTCAGGGCCCCTGGAGGTCAGGGCCCCCTGGAGGTCAGGGCCCCTGGAGGTCAGGCCCCCTGGAGGTCAGGGCCCCTGGAGGTCAGGGCCCCTGGGCACGGGCCCTTCATGCCCGTTTGACTAATTTACCATCCAACAACATTTTGCTGACATGGTTAATTGAGTGACTGTCAATGACTGACATGGTTAATTGAGTGACTGTCAGTGACTGACATGGTTAATTGAGTGACTGTCAGTGACTGACATGGTTAATTGAGTGACTGTCAGCGGCTGACATGTTTAATTGAGTGACTGTCAGTGACTGACATGGTTAATTGAGTGACTGTCAGTGACTGACATGGTTAACTGAGTGACTGTCAGTGACTGACATGGTTAATTGAGTGACTGTCAGTGACTGACATGGTTAATTGAGTGACTGTCAGTGACTGACATTGTTAACTGAGTGACTGTCAGTGACTGACATGGTTAATTGAGTGACTGTCAGTGACTGACATGGTTAATTGAGTGACTGTCAGTGACTGACATGGTTAATTGAGTGACTGTCAGTGACTGACATGGTTAATTGAGTGACTGTCAGTGACTGACATGGTTAATTGAGTGACTGTCAGTGACTGACATGGTTAATTGAGTGACTGTCAGTGACTGACATGGTTAATTGAGTGACTGTCAGTGACTGACATGGTTAATTGAGTGACTGTCAGTGACTGACATGGTTAATTGAGTGACTGTCAGTGACTGACATGGTTAACTGAGTGACTGTCAGTGACTGACATGGTTTATTGAGTGACTGTCAGTGACTGACATGGTTAATTGAGTGACTGTCAGTGACTGACATGGTTAATTGAGTGACTGTCAGTGACTGACATGGTTAATTGAGTGACTGTCAGTGACTGACATGGTTAACTGAGTGACTGTCAGTGACTGACATGGTTTATTGAGTGACTGTCAGTGACTGACATGGTTAATTGAGTGACTGTCAGTGACTGACATGGTTAATTGAGTGACTGTCAGTGACTGACATGGTTAATTGAGTGACTGTCAGTGACTGACATGGTTAATTGAGTGACTGTCAGTGACTGACATGGTTAACTGAGTGACTGTCAGTGACTGACATGGTTAATTGAGTGACTGTCAGTGACTGACATGGTTAATTGAGTGACTGTCAGTGACTGACATGGTTAACTGAGTGACTGTCAGTGACTGACATGGTTAATTGAGTGACTGTCAGTGACTGACATGGTTAATTGAGTGACTGTCAGTGACTGACATGGTTAATTGAGTGACTGTCAGTGACTGACATGGTTAATTGAGTGACTGTCAGTGACTGACATGGTTAATTGAGTGACTGTCAGTGACTGACATGGTTAACTGAGTGACTGTCAGTGACTGACATGGTTAATTGAGTGACTGTCAGTGACTGACATGGTTAATTGAGTGACTGTCAGTGACTGACATGGTTAATTGAGTGACTGTCAGTGACTGACATGGTTAATTGAGTGACTGTCAGTGACTGACATGGTTAATTGAGTGACTGTCAGTGACTGACATGGTTAATTGAGTGACTGTCAGTGACTGACATGGTTAATTGAGTGACTGTCAGTGACTGACATAAACAAGAGAAAAACAGCTGATGTACAACAACATTATAAATGTCACCTTGTGTTTTCTGCTATTTAACTCTCAACAGGGGGGGGGGGGGGGGGGGGGGGGTCAGAGGACCCTAGCAGCCGGGGCCCTAAGTGACCGCTTATGTCGTTTATGCCTGGGGCCGGCCTAGCATCTCTACTATCTCTGTCTGTTTCCTCCTCTCTATACATCTCTACTATCTCTGTCTGTTTCCTCCTCTCTATACATCTCTACAATCTCTGTCTGTTTCCTCCTCTCTATACATCTCTACTATCTCTGTCTGTTTCCTCCTCTCTATACCTCTACAATCTCTGTCTGTTTCCTCCTCTCTATACACCTCTACAATCTCTGTCTGTTTCCTCCTCTCTATACACCTCTACAATCTCTGTCTGTTTCCTCCTCTCTATACATCTCTACTATCTTTGTCTGTTTCCTCCTCTCTATACACCTCTACCATCTCTGTCTGTTTCCTCCTCTCTATACATCTCTACCATCTCTGTCTGTTTCCTCCTCTCTATACACCTCTACAATCTCTGTCTGTGTCCTCCTCTCCCTACATCTCTACAATCTCTGTCTGTTTCCTCCTCTCTATACACCTCTACAATCTCTGTCTGTTTCCTCCTCTCTGTACACCTCTACAATCTCTGTCTGTTTCCTCCTCTCTATACATCTCTACAATCTCTGTCTGTTTCCTCCTCTCTATACACCTCTACAATCTCTGTCTGTTTCCTCCTCTCTATACATCTCTACCATCTCTGTCTGTTTCCTCCTCTCTATACACCTCTACCATCTCTGTCTGTTTCCTCCTCTCTATACATCTCTACCATCTCTGTCTGTTTCCTCCTCTCTATACACCTCTACAATCTCTGTCTGTGTCCTCCTCTCCCTACATCTCTACAATCTCTGTCTGTTTCCTCCTCTCTATACACCTCTACAATCTCTGTCTGTTTCCTCCTCTCTGTACACCTCTACAATCTCTGTCTGTTTCCTTCTCTCTATACACCTCTACAATCTCTGTCTGTGTCCTCCTCTCTATACACCTCTACAATCTTTTTCTGTTTCCTCCTCTCTATACACCTCTACAATCTCTGTCTGTTTCCTCCTCTCCCTACATCTCTACAATCTCTGTCTGTTTCCTCCTCTCTATACACCTCTACAATCTTTTTCTGTTTCCTCCTCTCTATACACCTCTACAATCTCTGTCTGTTTCCTCCTCTCTATACATCTCTACAATCTCTGTCTGTTTCCTCCACTCTATACACCTCTACAATCTCTGTCTGTTTCCTCCTCTCTATACATCTCTACAATCTCTGTCTGTTTCCTCCTCTCTATACCTCTACAATCTCTGTCTGTTTCCTCCTCTTTGTACACCTCTACAATCTCTGTCTGTTTCCTTCTCTCTATACACCTCTACAATCTCTGTCTGTTTCCTCCTCTCTACACCTCTACAATCTCTGTCTGTTTCCTCCTCTCCCTAGATCTCTACTATCCCTGTCTGTTTCCTCCTCTCTATACACCTCTACAATCTCTGTCTGTTTCCTCCTCTCTATACACCTCTACAATCGCTGTCTGTTTCCTCCCTGCTACTCTGTCCACCTTGCAGAGCCTGAGCTCTGAGCTTTCAGCTGGCCCTTTGTACCATCTTTAACACAGGCTTCTCTCTCTGCTCTCTCTCTCTCTCTCTCTCTCTCTCTCTCTCTCTCTCTCTCTCTCTCTCTCTCTCTCTCTCTCTCTCTCTCTTTCTCTCTCTCTACTCTACTCTACTCTCCTCTACTTTACTCTTCTCCCGCTTTCACTCTCGCTCTCCCTCTCTGTCTCTCTCGCTATCTCTCTCTTCTCTTCACCGCTGGCTTCTTAACCATGGTGCTAACTGCAGGTCCTGTGGGTCTCTGTGATTGTGCTCTGCATTGGGGGGAGAGATCAGGATTAACAGCCACACTCCATAAAGGGGTCAGAGGTACGCACTGATTATGTGTGTGTGTGTGTGTGTGTGTGTGTGTGTGTGTGTGTGTGTGTGTGTGTGTGTGTGTGTGTGTGTGTGTGTGTGTGTGTGTGTGTGTGTGTGTGTGTGTGTGTGTGTGTGTGTGTGTGTGTGTGTATGTCAGTCTGACAACTGGTTCATGTGCTAGCATACGTGCCCGTGTGTATGTGTGTGTGTGTGTGTGTGTGTGTGTGTGTGTGTGTGTGTGTGTGTGTGTGTGTGTGTGTGTGTGTGTGTGTGTGTGTGTGTGTGTGTGTGTGTGTGTGTGTGTGTGTGTGTGTGTGTGTGTGTGTGTGTGTGTGTGTGTGTGTGTGTGTGTGTTCATCTGCCTCTCACAGGGCAGAGAGGACTGGAGGCAGGCAGGTGGAAGGGGGATGGATAGGGACATGGCTGGGAGGTTGAGGTGAGATTGATTGATAGTAGAGCCCAGCTATCAGATAGAGCATCACAATCAAGCTGTCAGCTCAATCCCTCCCTCCCTCCCTCCCTCCCTCCCTCCCTCCCTCCCTCCCTCCCTCCCTCCCTCTGCTCTACTCTCTCTCTCTGCTTTACTCTCTATATCTCTGCTCTGCTCTGCCCTCCCTCCCTCCCTCCCTCCCTCCCTCCCTCCTTCCTTCCTTCCTTCCTTCCTTCCTTCCTTCCTTCCTTCCTTCCTTCCTTCCTTCCCTCCCTCCCTCCCTCCCTCCCTCCCTCCCTCCCCTCTCTCTCTGCTCTACTCTCTCTCTCTGCTTTACTCTCTATATCTCTGCTCTGCTCTGCTCTGCCCACCCTCCCTCCCTCCCTCCCTCAATCCCTCCCTCCCTCCCTCCCCCCCTCCCTCCCTCCCTCCCTCCCTCCCCTCTCTCTCTCTGCTCTACTCTCTCTCTCTCTGCTTTACTCTCTATATCTCTGCTCTGCTCTGCTCTGCCCACCCTCCCTCCCTCCCTCAATCCCTCCCTCCCTCCCTCCCTCCCTCCCTCCCTCCCTCCCTCCCTCCTCCCTCGATCCCTCCCCCCCTCCCTCCCTCCCTCCCTCCCTCCCTCCCTCCCTCCCTCCATCCCTCCCTCCCTCGATGCCTCCCTCCCTGTCCTTTACTCTCTCTCTGCTCTACTCTCTATATCTCTCTCTGCTCTGCTCTGCTCTCTCTCCCTCCCTCCCTCCCTCCCTCCCTCCCTCCCTCCCTCCCGCTCTATTCTCTCTCTCCCTCCCTCTCCTCTCCTCTCTCTGCTCCCCCTCTCTTTTTGATAAACAGAGGAATGGGATTACAGTTTGGACTGGTCCCAGGGCAGTGGGGAAGCCTGGCCTGCCTTTCAGCACCATTTTCTGACAGTGAAAGGAGCTGAGAAAAGAGGTCCAGATAATTCTGGCGGGTCTTTCTGGGCCGTGGATCCTTCAAGTGTTGAGCCGGGAGAGGGTTATAGGTCACAGAGTGTCATTCAACACAGGCAGCAGACTTCAGTTTGCTCTGTATACACAGATACAGATGTAGGATCTTAATTTGAGCCAGTTTGCCACAGCAGAAAAATAATCCTGCAGCAACAGAAAATGTGAATTATTATGTGGATTGTAATTAATGGATATTTTTGTAGGGGTTGATACATTTTCTATACTCAGTAGTACTGTCTTCACACAAAGGTTAGCCTTATGTTTACAAATGAATGTCCAAGTCAAGAAACCAGCAGCCATATTTTCGGTACCACTGTCTTTTTCTGAATAAAAGCACTTCGCTAATAACAGCAAATAACAAGAGGTGACTGTGATAATTGGATATTTACCGGGTTTCAAGCCTCCAGTTCATTTACCAAAAGTAGTAATGATTATTAATATGACGTCAACACAGAAAGTACTCTGTATGCGCTGCACAGAGCCTCCGCTGTTTCCCCTCGTTGACCCGCAGAAGAGACAAACACCACAGACCTGTGGAGAACCGAGAGAAATAATGTTGGGGAGAGCGACCACGTGGAGGGCAATTAAGACATATTCATTACAAAGGGAGAGGGAGAGAAAGAAAAAGAAAGAAAGAGAGGGAGGGAGGGAGGGAGGGAGGGAGGGAGGGGGGAGGGAGGGAGGGAGGGAAGCACGGCTAGACCATGGTGGATTGCTACAATGTGGCTCTGAGACCTCCGTCTCGACTCGGAGAGGAAGCCAGTGGCACTCGCCTCTCTGTTATCAAATTATCTAATATAAAGGGAAAACCCCTCATTGTGACCTGAACTGAGAGCGAGAGAGAGAACTAGAGAGAGACGGATGGGGAGGACAGAGAGAGAGAGAGAAGGGGGGGTTAGAGAGAGGAATGAGAGGGAGGGAGGACAGAGAGAGACGGATGGGGAGGACAGAGAGAGAGAGAGAAGGGGGGTTAGAGAGAGGGAGAGAAAGGGGGTGTAGAGAGAGGAATAAGAGAGAGAGAGGGAGGGAGGACAGAGAGAGGGGGGAAAGGGGTGTAGAGAGAGGGAGAGATAGACAGGGACGACAAAGAGACTCCAAATCGTTTCTTGCTTCTTTCCCAGTGTTCAGTACCATACCAGGCCTCCACAGTAGTGTTCAGTACCATACCAGAACTCAACAGGGGTGTTCAGTACCATACCAGGCCTCCACAGTAGTGTTCAGTACCATACCAGGCCTCCACAGTAGTGTTCAGTACCATACCAGAACTCCACAGTAGTGTTCAGTACCATACCAGAACTCCACAGTAGTGTTCAGTACCATACCAGAACTCCACAGTAGTGTTCAGTACCATACCAGGCCTCCACAGTAGTGTTCAGTACCATACCAGAACTCCACAGTAGTGTTCAGTACCATACCAGGCCTCCACAGTAGTGTTCAGTACCATACCAGAACTCCACAGTAGTGTTCAGTACCATACCAGGCCTCCAGAGCAGTGTTCAGTACCATACCAGAACTCCACAGTAGTGTTCAGTACCACACCAGAACTCCACAGTAGTGTTCACTACCATACCAGGCCTCCAGAGCAGTGTTCAGTACCATACCAGAACTCCACAGTAGTGTTCAGTACCATACCAGAACTCCACAGTAGTGTTCACTACCATACCAGGCCTCCAGAGCAGTGTTCAGTACCATACCAGAACTCCACAGTAGTGTTCAGTACCATACCAGAACTCCACAGTAGTGTTCAGTACCATACCAGGCCTCCACAGTGGTGTTCAGTATCATACCAGAACTCCACAGTAGTGTTCAGTACCACACCAGAACTCCACAGTAGTGTTCAGTACCACACCAGAACTCCACAGTAGTGTTCAGTACCATACCAGGCCTCCACAGTAGTGTTCAGTACCATACCAGGCCTCCACAGTAGTGTTCACTACCATACCAGAACTCCACAGTAGTGTTCAGTACCATACCAGAACTCCACAGTAGTGTTCAGTACCATACCAGGCCTCCACAGGGGTGTTCAGTACCATACCAGAACTCCACAGTAGTGTTCAGTACCATACCAGGCCTCCACAGGGGTGTTCAATACCATACCAGAACTCCACAGTAGTGTTCAGTACCATACCAGGCCTCCACAGGGGTGTTCAGTACCATACCAGGCCTCCACAGGGGTGTTCAGTACCATACCAGGCTTCCACAGTAGTGTTCATTATCATACCAGGCCTCCACAGTAGTGTTCAGTACCATACCAGGCCTCCACAGGGGTGTTCAGTACCATACCAGAAATCCACAGTAGTGGTCAGTACCATACCAGAACTCCACAGCAGTGTTCAGTACCATACCAGGACTCCACAGTAGTGGTGGTGAATGCGTGGTGGAGCAGAAATTAAACCTGTGCTCCTTCGAGCCGGCTCCGGCTGCGTCCCAAATGGCATCCTATTCCCTATGTAGTGCACTACTTTTGACCAGGGTCCCTAGAGCTCTGGGCAAAAGTAGCGCGCTATGTAGGGAATCGGTTGCCATTTGGGACGCGGTCTCCTTCCCTGGGTGACAGGCTGTCCGTCGTAGGCGATGATGACCTGCTTTCCTGCTCCTCTTCTACATGCATACTCCCTACTTTCCCTCCGAGGATCCCTCCCTCCCAGAAATGTATATTTTTCTTCCTCTGTCCAGCCTCTCCTCTTCTTCGTTTGCTGAGGCCCTCAGGGCCGACACTTCTATTGTTAACCCCCTGTGTTCTGGCATGCCCAGCAGCATGATGGGAGAAGTAGACTACCCCATCACAGTACTACTGCGTTCCAAATGGGACCTGGTCAAAAGGTAATGTAAGGCTGAGTCCCAAATGGGCCCTGGTCAAAAGGTAATGTAAGGTTGAGTCCCAAATGGGCCCTGGTCAAAAGGTAATGTAAGGCGGAGTCCCAAATGGGACCTGGTCAAAAGGTAATGTAAGGCGGAGTCCCAAATGGGACCTGATCAAAAGGTAATGTAAGGCGGAGTCCCAAATGGGACCTGGTCAAAAGGTAATGTAAGGTTGAGTCCCAAATGGGACCTGGTCAAAAGGTAATGTAAGGTTGAGTTCCAAATGGGCCCTGGTCAAAAGGTAATGTAAGGTTGAGTTCCAAATGGGCCCTGGTCAAAAGGTAATGTAAGGTTGAGTTCCAAATGGGCCCTGGTCAAAAGGTAATGTAAGGCGGAGTTCCAAATGGGCCCTGGTCAAAAGGTAATGTAAGGCGGAGTCCCAAATGGGACCTGGTCAAAAGGTAATGTAAGGCGGAGTCCCAAATGGGACCTGATCAAAAGGTAATGTAAGGCGGAGTCCCAAATGGGACCTGGTCAAAAGGTAATGTAAGGTTGAGTCCCAAATGGGACCTGGTCAAAAGGTAATGTAAGGTTGAGTTCCAAATGGGCCCTGGTCAAAAGGTAATGTAAGGTTGAGTTCCAAATGGGCCCTGGTCAAAAGGTAATGTAAGGTTGAGTTCCAAATGGGCCCTGGTCAAAAGGTAATGTAAGGCGGAGTTCCAAATGGGCCCTGGTCAAAAGGTAATGTAAGGCGGAGTCCCAAATGGGACCTGGTCAAAAGGTAATGTAAGGCGGAGTCCCAAATGGGCCCTGGTCAAAAGGTAATGTAAGGCTGAGTCCCAAATGGGCCCTGGTCAAAAGGTAATGTAAGTTGAGTCCCAAATGGGCCATGTTTCAAGGCAATGCACCATAAAGATTTGGGAAGCAGCCTCACACTCTGCAGCAATAGAGGACCAAGATAACAGGGATCCGTTTGGGAAGCAGTCTCACACTCTGCAGCAATAGAGGACCAAGATAACAGGGATCCGTTTGGGAAGCAGTCTCACACTCTGCAACAATAGAGGACAAAGGCAGCTGGATGACAAAGCCAGCGACTCTAACTTGGTTAGAATTAGTCTCTGTTGCTGATTCTCTTTCTAGGCCTTGTGATCAGTTCATTCAGTCTCACCTTTATCCCTGTGTTCAGTCTCATCTTTATCCCTGTGTTCAGTCTCATCTTTATCCCTGTGTTCAGTCTCGTCTTTATCCCTGTGTTCAGTGTCAACTTTATCTCTGTGTTCAGTGTCAACTTTATCTCTGTGTTCAGTCACATCTTTATCCATGTGTTCAGTCACATCTTTATCCCTGTGTTCAGTCTCATCTTTATCCCTGTGGTCAGTCTCATCTTTATCCCTGTGTTCAGTCTCGTCTTTTTCCCTGTGTTCAGTGTCGTCTTTATCCCTGTGTTCAGTCTCATCTTTATCCCTGTGTTCAGTCTGATCTTTATCCCTGTGTTCAGTGTCGTCTTTATCCCTGTGTTCAGTCTCATCTTTATCCCTGTCTTCAGTCTCATCTTTATCCCTGTGTTCAGTCTCATCTTTATCCCTGTGTTCAGTCTCGTCTTTATCCCTGTGTTCAGTCTCGTCTTTATCCCTGTGTTCAGTCTCGTCTTTATTCCTGTGTTCAGTCTCGTCTTTATCCCTGTGTTCAGTCTCGTCTTTATCCCTGTGTTCAGTCTCATCTTTCTCCATGTGTTCAGTCTCGTCTTTATCCCTGTGTTCAGTCTCGTCTTTATCCCTGTGTTCAGTCTCTTCAGTCTCGTCTTTATCCCTGTGTTCAGTCTCGTCTTTATCCCTGTGTTCAGTCTCTTCAGTCTCATCTTTATCCCTGTGTTCAGTCTCATCTTTCTCCATGTGTTCAGTCTCGTCTTTATCCCTGTGTTCAGTCTCGTCTTTATCCCTGTGTTCAGTCTCGTCTTTATCCCTGTGTTCAGTCTCATCTTTCTCCATGTGTTCAGTCTCATCTTTCTCCCTGTGTTCAGTCTCTTCAGTCACATCTTTATTCCTGTGTTCAGTCTCGTCTTTATTCCTGTGGTCAGTCTCGTCTTTATCCCTGTGTTCAGTCTCGTCTTTATCCCTGTGTTCAGTGTCAACTTTATCCCTGTCTTCAGTCTCGTCTTTATCCCTGTGTTCAGTCTCGTCTTTATCCATGTGTTCAGTCTCATCTTTATCCCTGTGGTCAGTGTCGTCTTTATCCATGTGTTCAGTGTCATCTTTATCCCTGTGTTCAGTCTCATCTTTATCCCTGTGTTCAGTCTCGTCTTTATCCATGTGTTCAGTCACATCTTTATCCCTGTGTTCAGTCTCATCTTTATCCCTGTGTTCAGTCACATCTTTATCCCTGTGTTCAGTGTCATCTTTCTCCCTGTGTTCAGTCACATCTTTATCCCTGTGTTCAGTCACATCTTTATCCCTGTGTTCAGTCTCATCTTTCTCCCTGTGTTCAGTGTCATCTTTCTCCCTGTGTTCAGTCTCATCTTTATCCCTGTGTTCAGTCTCATCTTTATCCCTGTGTTCAGTCTCATCTTTATCCCTGTGTTCAGTGTCATCTTTCTCCCTGTGTTCAGTCTCTTCAGTCTCATCTTTATCCCTGTGTTCAGTCACATCTTTATCCCTGTGTTCAGTATCAACTTTCTCCCTGTGTTCAGTCTCGTCTTTATCCATGTGTTCAGTCACATCTTTATCCATGTGTTCAGTCTCATCTTTATCCCTGTGTTCAGTCTCAACTTTATCCCTGTGTTCAGTCTCAACTTTATCCCTGTGTTCAGTCTCGTCTTTATCCCTGTGTTCAGTCTCAACTTTATCCCTGTGTTCAGTCTCAACTTTATCCATGTGTTCAGTCTCAACTTTATCCCTGTGTTCAGTCTCAACTTTATCCCTGTGTTCAGTCTCAACTTTATCCCTGTGTTCAGTCTCGTCTTTATCCCTGTGTTCAGTCTCAACTTTATCCCTGTGTTCAGTCTCAACTTTATCCCTGTGTTCAGTCTCATCTTTATCTCTGTGTTCAGTGTCATCTTTCTCCCTGTGTTCAGTCACATCTTTATCCCTGTGTTCAGTCTCATCTTTATCCCTGTGTTCAGTCTAAACTTTATCCCTGTGTTCAGTCTCAACTTTATCCATGTGTTCAGTCTCAACTTTATCCCTGTGTTCAGTCTCGTCTTTATCCCTGTGTTCAGTGTCATCTTTCTCCCTCATTTTAATGTTCTCTATGACACTAAACACCTACAACGCAGAGAATAGCCATTCATTTAGATTTTCCTTCATCTCTAATTTGATGGTGTGAAGATTTTAACTCAAAGATCTAATTTGAACTCTTCTACTCTACCAACCACCCTGTTTTCAATTAGGTTTTTAATTATGACCATCATATTAGCTTTAGGTAATCACTGGCATGTTTTGTCTTTGTTCCTGAGGAATTAAAGACTTGCCTGGCAACGTAAACTTGGAACTTCTGCTGTTGTAATGGGATCAGTGAAACAGAGAAGAATCATCAGTATTTCCTCTCCTTCTCCCATCCCTCCATCCTGTCTGAGGTAACAGAAAACATCCCCCAAAAAACCTGAATGAACACAAACACAGACACTGACACGGTTCCATGGTCTGTTCTTTTGTACAAACCAAATCCCCCACCAACCCCCCTCTTCCTCCCAGTTTGAATATGGCTTCCAATCCAAACAGGGTCCGTCCAGCCAGGAATCTTCCAACAGCAAGACCAACTGTCAATGAATAGAGAAAGAGAGACACTGCTGTCTTCCTATGCCAGAGAGAAAAGCCAAAGCAAATTTGCTGGGCGAGAGGGGAGAGTTTGGCCCGATTGGATGGTATCCCTTGGAGAGTCCCTTGTAATTCCCTTGGCATGTTGGCAAATGGCGTCGACTCGCCTCAATCAGGTGTTGGGGGTCCTGGAGGAAAAGAGGAGGAGGAGAGGAAGCCCTGATCATTTGCATGTCCTGGAAGTAGGAAGGAATGGGAATTCCTGTTGGGAGAGAGAGCCAGACTTTGATGTGGGCATTCCTGTTGGGAGAGAAAGAAAGCCAGGCTTTGATCCCGGTTGGATTAAGAAGGACGAAAATAGACGGCTGTGGATCAGGGAAGTCATTCATCACCATGGAGAGGCCGCATCCCAAATGGCATATTTAGTGCACTACTTTTGAACAGAGCCATATGGCACCCTATTCCCTATTTAGTGCACTACTTTTGACATGGGCCCACAGGGCTCTGGTCAATCGTAGTGCAGTACGTAGAGAATAGGGGGCTATTTGGAATGTAAACAGAGTGTGGATGTGCCCAGTTCCTCCTTCACCTCTTAACCATGGCTGGCTTCAAAGACTCAGAGAGAGCCATCCCAGATTGTACTCTCTGTCAGGGCACCTACTGCAGTGGAGATGGACTCTAGCTGGATTTAAACAGGCCAGACTACTGGCTCCAACGGGGAGATCTTTAAACAGGCCAGACTACTGGCTCCAACGGGGAGATCTTTAAACAGGCCAGACTACTGGCTCCAACGGGGAGATCTTTAAACAGGCCAGACTACTGGCTCCAATGAGGAGATCTTTAAACAGGCCAGACTACTGGCTCCAATGAGGAGATCTTTAAACAGGCCAGACTACTGGCTCCAACGGGGAGATCTTTAAACAGGCCAGACTACTGGCTCCAATGGGGAGATCTTTAAACAGGCCAGACTACTGGCTCCAATGAGGAGATCTTTTAAGAGGCCAGACTACTGGCTCCAATGAGGAGATCTTTAAACAGGCCAGACTACTGGCTCCAATGAGGAGATCTTTAAACAGGCCAGACTACTGGCTCCAATGAGGAGATCTTTTAAAAGGCCAGACTACTGGCTCCAATGTGGAGATCTTTAAACAGGCCAGACTACTGGCTCCAATGAGGAGATCTTTAAACAGGCCAGACTACTGGCTCCAATGTGGAGATCTTTTAACAGGCCAGACTACTGGCTCCAATGAGGAGATCTTTTAACAGGCCAGACTACTGGCTCCAATGTGGAGATCTTTAAACAGGCCAGACTACTGGCTCCAATGTGGAGATCTTTTAACAGGACAAACTACTGGCTCCAATGTGGAGATCTTTAAACAGGCCAGACTACTGGCTCCAATGAGGAGATCTTTAAACAGGCCAGACTACTGGCTCCAATGAGGAGATCTTTAAACAGGCCAGACTACTGGCTCCAACGAGGAGATCTTTTAACAGGCCAGACTACTGGCTCCAATGAGGAGATCTTTAAACAGGCCAGACTACTGGCTCCAATGAGGAGATCTTTAAACAGGCCAGACTACTGGCTCCAATGAGGAGATCTTTTAACAGGCCAGACTACTGGCTCCAATGAGGAGATCTTTAAACAGGCCAGACTACTGGCTCCAATGAGGAGATCTTTTAACAGGCCAGACTACTGGCTCCAATGAGGAGATCTTTAAACAGGCCAGACTACTGGCTCCAATGAGGAGATCTTTAAACAGGCCAGACTACTGGCTCCAACGAGGAGATCTTTTAACAGGCCAGACTACTGGCTCCAATGAGGAGATCTTTAAACAGGCCAGACTACTGGCTCCAATGAGGAGATCTTTAAACAGGCCAGACTACTGGCTCCAATGAGGAGATCTTTTAACAGGCCAGACTACTGGCTCCAATGAGGAGATCTTTAAACAGGCCAGACTACTGGCTCCAATGAGGAGATCTTTAAACAGGCCAGACTACTGGCTCCAATGAAGAGATCTTTTAACAGGCCAGACTACTGGCTCCAATGAGGAGATCTTTAAACAGGCCAGACTACTGGCTCCAATGAGGAGATCTTTAAACAGGCCAGACTACTGGCTCCAATGTGGAGATCTTTTAACAGGCCAGACTACTGGCTCCATTGAGGAGATCTTTTAACAGGCCAGACTACTGGCTCCAATGAGGAGATCTTTAAACAGGCCAGACTACTGGCTCCAACGAGGAGATCTTTAAACAGGCCAGACTACTGGCTCCAATGAGGAGATCTTTTAAAAGGCCAGACTACTGGCTCCAATGAGGAGATCTTTAAACAGGCCAGACTACTGGCTCCAATGAGGAGATCTTTTAACAGGCCAGACTACTGGCTCCAATGTGGAGATCTTTTAACAGGCCAGACTACTGGCTCCAATGTGGAGATCTTTTAACAGGCCAGACTACTGGCTCCAACGAGGAGATCTTTAAACAGGCCAGACTACTGGCTCCAATGAGGAGATCTTTAAACAGGCCAGACTACTGGCTCCAACGAGGAGATCTTTAAACAGGCCAGACTACTGGCTCCAATGAGGAGATCTTTAAACAGGCCAGACTACTGGCTCCAATGAGGAGATCTTTTAACAGGCCAAACTACTGGCTCCAATGAGGAGATCTTTTAACAGGCCAGACTACTGGCTCCAATGAGGAGATATTTTAACAGGCCAGACTACTGGCTCCAATGAGGAGATCTTTAAACAGGCCAGACTACTGGCTCCAATGAGGAGATCTTTTAACAGGCCAGACTACTGGCTCCAATGAGGAGATCTTTTAACAGGCCAGACTACTGGCTCCAATGAGGAGATCTTTAAACAGGCCAGACTACTGGCTCCAATGAGGAGATCTTTAAACAGCCCAGACTACTGGCTCCAATGTGGAGATCTTTTAACAGGCCAGACTACTGGCTCCAATGTGGAGATCTTTTAACAGGCCAGACTACTGGCTCCAATGAGGAGATCTTTTAACAGGCCAGACTACTGGCTCCAATGAGGAGATCTTTTAACAGGCCAGACTACTGGCTCCAATGAGGAGATCTTTTAACAGGCCAGACTACTGGCTCCAATGAGGAGATCTTTTAACAGGCCAGACTACTGGCTCCAATGAGGAGATCTTTAAACAGGCCAGACTACTGGCTCCAATGTGATATTCTCCAATACAAGGAAATGCTGAAATTAATCTGGGATGAGGCTTTCTCATTGGACTATGCAACTGGGGCATTTTGAGACCTATGCTGTGGCACGTGCTTTGTCCCTCCACAGTGGAGGTATTACAGTTTTTTGGGCCAAACTCTCACTGTATTAATTTTCCATTTCTAGTAGCTTTTCATACCAATGCACTGGACCTGCGGCTAACGGAGTGGTATGGCCTGTGCAGCAGAGATACTAAGGGAGTGGTATGGCCTGTGAAGCAGAGATACTAAGGGAGTGGTATGGCCTGTGCAGCAGAGAGACTAAGGGAGTGGTATGGCCTGTGCAGCAGAGAGACTAAGGGAGTGGTATGGCCTGTGCAGCAGAGAGACTAATGGAGTGGTATGGCCTGTGCAGCAGAGTGACTAAGGGAGTGGTATGGCCTGTGCAGCAGAGTGACTAAGGGAGTGGTATGGCCTGTGCAGCAGAGAGACTAACAGGGTGGTATGGCCTGTGCAGCAGAGAGACTAAGGGGGTGGTATGGCCTGTGCAGCAGGGTGACTAACGGGGTGGTATGGCCTGTGCAGCAGAGAGACTAACGGGGTGGTATGGCCTGTGCAGCAGTGAGACTAACGGGGTGGTATGGCCTGTGCAGCAGAGAGACTAACCGGGTGGTATGGCCTGTGCAGCAGTGAGACTAACGGGGTGGTATGGCCTGTGCAGCAGGGTGACTAACGGGGTGGTATGGCCTGTGCAGCAGAGAGACTAACGGGGTGGTATGGCCTGTGCAGCAGTGAGACTAACGGGGTGGTATGGCCTGTGCAGCAGAGAGACTAACGGGGTGGTATGGCCTGTGCAGCAGTGAGACTAACGGGGTGGTTTGGCCTGTGCAGCAGAGAGACTAACGGGGTGGTATGGCCTGTGCAGCAGAGTGACTAACGGGGTGGTATGGCCTGTGCAGCAGAGAGACTAAGGGAGTGGTATGGCCTGTGCAGCAGAGAGACTAAGGGGGTGGTATGGCCTGTGCAGCAGAGAGACTAACGGGGTGGTATGGCCTGTGCAGCAGAGATACTAAGGGAGTGGTATGGCCTGTGCAGCAGAGAGACTAAGGGAGTGATATGGCCTGTGCAGCAGAGAGACTAAGGGGGTGGTATGGCCTGTGCAGCAGAGAGACTAAGGGAGTGGTATGGCCTGTGCAGCAGAGTGACTAAGGGAGTGGTATGGCCTGTGCAGCAGAGTGACTAAGGGAGTGGTATGGCCTGTGCAGCAGAGAGACTAACAGGGTGGTATGGCCTGTGCAGCAGAGAGACTAAGGGGGTGGTATGGCCTGTGCAGCAGGGTGACTAACGGGGTGGTATGGCCTGTACAGCAGAGAGACTAACGGGGTGGTATGGCCTGTGCAGCAGTGAGACTAACGGGGTGGTATGGCCTGTGCAGCAGAGAGACTAACGGGGTGGTATGGCCTGTGCAGCAGTGAGACTAACGGGGTGGTATGGCCTGTGCAGCAGAGAGACTAACGGGGTGGTATGGCCTGTGCAGCAGAGTGACTAACGGAGTGGTATGGCCTGTGCAGCAGAGAGACTAAGGGACTGGTATGGCCTGTGCAGCAGAGAGACTAACGGGGTGGTATGGCCTGTGCAGCAGAGAGACTAAGGGAGTGGTATGGCCTGTGCAGCAGAGAGACTAACGGGGTGGTATGGCCTGTGCAGCAGAGTGACTAACGGAGTGGTATGGCCTGTGCAGCAGAGAGACTAAGGGAGTGGTATGGCCTGTGCAGCAGAGAGACTAACGGGGTGGTATGGCCTGTGCAGCAGAGTGACTAACGGAGTGGTATGGCCTGTGCAGCAGAGAGACTAACGGGGTGGTATGGCCTGTGCAGCAGCGAGGTGTGACGTGTGGTGGTAGTGGTGGACAGCCTTTCAGTGCACCAAGTTTACCTTGTGTCCCAAATGGTAGTACACTATTCGGAAAAGGGTGCTTATTTGGGACGAAGCATGATATACCCGCGTCCACGTCCGCATCAGGCACAGCATCAGGAGCAGCATCAGGAGCAGCATCAGGAGCAGCATCAGGAGCAGCATCAGGCACAGCATCAGGCACAGCATCAGGAGAAGCATCAGGCACAGCATCAGGAGCAGCATCAGGAGCAGCATCAGGTGCAGCATCAGGAGCAGCATCAGGAACAGCATCAGGAGCAGCATCAGGAACAGCATCAGGAACAGCATCAGTCACAGCATCAGGAGCAGCATCAGGAGCAGCATCAGGAACAGCATCAGGAGCAGCATCAGGAGCAGCATCAGGAGGAGCATCGGGAGCAGCATCAGGAACAGCATCAGGAACAGCATTAGGAGCAGCATCAGGAGCAGCATCAGGAACAGCATCAGGAGCAGCATCAGGAGCAGCATCAGGAACAGCATCAGGTCGCAGCATCAGGCACAGCATCAGGAGCAGCATCAGGAGCAGCATCAGGAGCAGCATCAGGAGCAGCATCAGGCGCAGCATCAGGCGCAGCATCAGGAGCAGCATCAGGCGCAGCATCAGGAGCAGCATCAGGAGCAGCATCAGGAGCAGCATCAGGAGCAGCAGGTAAGGCATTGTTAGGTGAAGATAGATGAAACCTCTGAGGATCAGCACCCCTTGTGTTCATCTGCCTCATCTTATCTTTGGTAGTTTGGTCGGCATCTTTCCTTGCGGTTAGAAACTTCCGTTCCGTTGCTCTTTTCCTCAAGTTGCTATAGAAACTAATACCACGTTTCACAATAGTCCTTTTCCATTTTCCAAAGGACCTTTTACTACCTGAGTTCACAACAGGTAAACTGAGAAAGAGAGGACAGTTCAAGAAGAATGAAGAAGAAGGGGCGAGACGTGGGAATAAAAAGAGATAAACAGTTTGACCTTCTGTTTCTGCCAATTTCCTCTCTGCCGCCTCTCCTCTCCTCCTTTAGTCCTCGCTCTTTCCTTCCTCCTCTCTCTCTCTCTCTCTCTCTCTCTCTCTCTCTCTCTCTCTCTCTCTCTCTCTCTTCACCCTTGGAGGGATAAATAGCATTGCTGTGCTTTGATAGCCCCAGTCCCAAACAGCCAGCCGCTGCCGATAAATTAAAGGAACTTTGCCCATTTATCTCTGTGAGAAAGAGGTTCCTATTAGGGTCCCTATAGCCACAGGGCCCTTCCCTCCTTCACTGCAGAGCTTTGTAGATTGCCTGCTTGGTTTAAGGTGCTATTGAGTGCTCACCGGGACAATTACACGGCAGGACCCCCCCCTCCCTCCGGAAATATCCCCCCAACCCCCCAACCCCACCGTCTGTCCTGTACCTCTGCGCTGGTGTTGTGGGAGATGCTGTCCATGATAAGATGGGAATAGTGTGTGTGGTACGGGGATAGTGTGTGTGTGTGTGTGTGTGTGTGTGTGTGTGTGTGTGTGTGTGTGTGTGTGTGTGTGTGTGTGTGTGTGTGTGTGTGTGTGTGTGTGTGTGTGTGTGTGTGTGTGTGTGTGTGTGTGTGTGCGTGTGTGTGCGTGTGCGCATGTGTGTGTGTGTGTTGGCGTTGGCGATAATGGGTCTCTGAATGGGTTGAGAATAAAGTATCATGGCCATAGTGCCTCGAGTCAGACAGTGATACTAATGCAAATGTTTTTTTCCCCCCACCCCTATCCTCTCCTACCCGTCTGGCATAACGATAGCTCCTACAAACAGACAGAGAAACACAGCCAGGGTGATATATAAATATAGCACACACCTTTACTGAAAATGATTTTATGTTGCCTTTAGGGAACTTAACAAACACCCGGGTACATTCCCTGTAGGTGTCCTCTATTCCCCACTTTCCTTCTTCATATTTGTATCTTTTGATAAAGAGCAAGGTTTTCTGTGAAGAGCAATATAACCATGTTAAGGAGAAACGCTTTGGATTGTAAAAAGAAAAAAAGACTTTGGCCCTAAAACCTGGCATGTCAATCTCATCGCAGACTCGTTTGAGAAACCAAGTTGTATTTTTCACAAAATAACACAAACAAACAAAAGTTTGCTATATCCCCCCCCCCCCCAACATATTGTTCAATCTCAAAAGCATGAATTGGTACATGTCACTGTTTCTTTACAAGGGTATTCGACTGCTATTGTACTGCAAGCGTCTCAAAATCCAACTTGTTTTCTTGCTGAATGAGTGTTTCTAAGCCTTTGCAGTCGAACAAAATGTAAAACAATCCACAGCTATTGTTTCTCTTTCAGCTGGAGCATCATGCCTCCAAGGAGAGTATCCTTCCCAACACAACGCCGTCAGCAAGGCCAGTTTGATCCAGAGAGTACTCAGAAGGAGAAAGAGAGAAAGAAAGAAAGAGAGAAAGAAAGAAAGAAAGAGAGAAAGAAAGAAAGAGAAAGAGAGAAAGAGAGAGAGAGAGGGGAGAAAGTGATCCAGGATCATTACGAGATAAATCTTAGATTCAAAAAGTGAAACAGAAGGCGTCTATCTCAGTGTAGACAGACAGGCTCAGTACTGATCCCACATCTGTACAGCGCAGGGACATACGGGAAGACCACGCCACATACAGCTCCTCCATCCAACAACCTCCTCCGAGCTACCCCCACAGCCCAGCCTGCTGCCTGGGGGCTTTCACAAGACAACCAGACAGACACTCTCAGAGCTGATAGAGAAGGGGACCAGCTAATCGAGGAACATGCAGGCCCTGTCTGTCTTGATCTTGGGCCTGTTTTCTCCTCTCAGCTCTGTAGAGAAGCAGAGAGACAGACAGATGGAGGATTCACATTGCTCCCTCCCCCCCCCCCCCCCCCCTACTCTCCTCTCTCTCTCTGCTCTCTTCTTTTCACTGAGTTTTGGCTCTCAGAGGCTAAGCTCCTTTTATTTTAATGGTGTCAGTTTGCAAAGGCTCCTGTATTGTCTTTCTGAAAGGCTGTGTGACTTGGCTATACAGTAGCTACTTACAGTAATATGCCTTGGGGTCTTTCTAGCTTAGAAGGATGAACAGAATCATTGAAGACTCATTAATAGAAATAGAATACTCGTTTAAACCAATGAAAACAGCCGGACAGAAAGGAAATTCTAACCATGACCAATGTGTCATGTATTATACGGTTACCTTTCATATTAATAACTATACTTGAATTATATACTTTAACAATTTCCTCTTGAAACAGAGGAAATATAGATACTGCTCTGCATATATTCCGTAGGAGGATGAAACACCCAGGCCAACCATTTATATTTAAGTCCATTAAAGTGATTCTATTTCCAGTGGAAAGCCGAAGCCAGCCAGTTTAAGTTATAAATGGTCAAGCCCTTCCAGTTACACAATGCCTTTGTAATATATCATTTGGCTTCCCAGTGTCCTAATATCTGGGTAAAGTTTCGTAAGGGTGCTTTTACGTGGCCCTTGCTAAGTGGTCTTAGCTCTGCTGTGATAGGCCTGCGTGTGTGCTGGGTAGCTTCTGCAGATAGCAGCTCTTGGTGGCATGGTTTGTCTCCTAGGACCCTCCCTGGCAGAAAGCAACAGAAAGGGAATCTGGAAGAGAAAGGAGGGAATTGACACAGAGCTTGGCTAGCAGCCAGAGCCAGCCTCCTCGTGTCTAATGTAGGAAGGAACGAACGGGGGGGATTTATTTAAACACTGAGGAGAGGGGACAGCTTCACAGTGCCAGATTAATTCAGCTTTTTATTCAGAAAATAAAAGAGACTTTGAATTATTAAGAGATAGCAGGATTAGAGACCTCTCTTTCCAACCCCAATCTACATTCTTTTTAATTTCCACTTCATTACAATTCTTTTTGAAGTATTTTAATGTGGACAAAAGGGAGAAGAAGAGACAGAAAGCAGCAGAAAATATTAAATATCATTAAACTGTATTAAACATAAGCCTGTGCCTTCCTATTTTTTCTTCCATAGTCATATTGATCCTACCCTTCTCTCACTTCTCAATTATCAACTTTTATTGTAGGTTCAGACAAGTGCACAAATGAAATGACTTCTATCTCCTATTCATCCCAGGGGCTATGGGTCTGTGGCTGGGTTTTTCACTCCCTCGCACTCCTCTTTTCACATCGCTTAAAAAAAAACACTCCAAATCTGTCAGCTGGGGTGATGGTGGTGTGCCCCGTGCAGCTCGTGCTTGAAGGGGGCGGGGGTTGTCACGGTTTCCAAGGTTCTCTTGGCCTCATTGAGGGGTAGTCAGAGGTCAGGGGTCAACCATCAAGCACAGTCTAATGGATAAACACTCCAACAAAACCGCTCCTTCAGCGAAACACACTGTAAATAGATAGGGTACAGTATTATGCAGTATCTCTTGGCAACCAACCTCTGTTGAATTAATATTAATCTGCGCTCGACTGCATGAAAACATTTGCCTACTTTTTTGTGCTTCCTTTAAAGAAGTTGAAGCCTTGTCAAGACTATATTGAACCCTCACATGACTGGCGATCTGAGCTCTCTCTCTCTCCAAACCCAGGCATACATGCAGCCGGAGGAATTTGATTGTGTCGGAGGATTCTCTCTGTCAGACAACCGGTCCATAATCTCTGGGTATTCTTTGTGCAGGAGGATTACCAGTCAAAGTGTTACCACATATTTACCACTCCGCCACTAACTCTCTCTCTCTCTCTCTCTCTCTCTCTCTCTCTCTACGGGCTCTCTCCTTCCTTCCCACTAACTCTCTCTCCCTCTACAGGCTCTCTCCTTCCTTCCTCGCATCTGCCTGCCTGCCTGCCTGCGTGGAGCCCCAGCCACGGCTAAGCCACATTTAACACAGGAAATCAAGCTGCGGTTTAGGACCACTCTATCCCGAATCTAAGAGTGTGTTCTCTATTCATGTATATAAATAAATAACATGGAGATAGAGGATATTTGAGCCAGGAGTTTGAACACAGATTTGACACTAGGGATTACCTGTGTAAACAGTGTGTAGTCTAGATGGTAGTCTGTGTGTTTGTTTATGTGTAAAGCCCTTGACTCAGTCCTCCCAAGGGAAAGCTGTTCGGTCCCATAATAAACACTGAAGGGTGTTAGGCCCCATAGTAAACACTGAAGGGTGTTAGGCACCATAGTAAACACTGAAGGGTGTTAGGCACCATAGTAAACACTGAAGGGTGTTAGGCCCCATAGTAAACACTGAAGGGTGTTAGGCCCCATAGTAAACACTGAAGGGTGTTAGGCCCCATAGTAAACACTGAAGGGTGTTAGGCACCATAGTAAACACTGAAGGGTGTTAGGCCCCATAGTAAACACTGAAGGGTGTTAGGCCCCATAGTAAACACTGAAGGGTGTTAGGCCCCATAGTAAACACTGAAGGGTGTTAGGCCCCATAGTAAACACTGAAGGGTGTTAGGCCCCATAGTAAACACTGAAGGGTGTTAGGCCCCATAGTAAACACTGAAGGGTGTTAGGCCCCATAGTAAACACTGAAGGGTGTTAGGCACCATAGTAAACACTGAAGGGTGTTAGGCCCCATAGTAAACACTGAAGGGTGTTAGGCCCCATAGTAAACACTGAAGGGTGTTAGGCCCCATAGTAAACACTGAAGGGTGTTAGGCACCATAGTAAACACTGAAGAGTGTTAGGCCCCATAGTAAACACTGAAGGGTGTTAGGCCCCATAGTAAACACTGAAGGGTGTTAGGCCCCATAGTAAACACTGAAGGGTGTTAGGCCCCATAGTAAACACTGAAGGGTGTTAGGCCCCATAGTAAACACTGAAGGGTGTTAGGCCCCATAGTAAACACTGAAGGGTGTTAGGCCCCATAGTAAACACTGAAGGGTGTTAGGCCCCATAGTAAACACTGAAGGGTGTTAGGCCCCATAGTAAACACTGAAGAGTGTTAGGCCCCATAGTAAACACTGAAGGGTGTTAGGCCCCATAGTAAACACTGAAGGGTGTTAGGTCCCATAGTAAACACTGAAGGGTGTTAGGCCCCATAGTAAACACTGAAGGGTGTTAGGCCCCATAGTAAACACTGAAGGGTGTTAGGCCCCATAGTAAACACTGAAGGGTGTTAGGCCCCATAGTAAACACTGAAGGGTGTTAGGCCCCATAGTAAACACTGAAGGGTGTTAGGCCCCATAGTAAACACTGAAGGGTGTTAGGCCCCATAGTAAACACTGAAGGGTGTTAGGCCCCATAGTAAACACTGAAGGGTGTTAGGCCCCATAGTAAACACTGAAGGGTGTTAGGCCCCATAGTAAACACTGAAGGGTGTTAGGCCCCATAGTAAACACTGAAGGGTGTTAGGCCCCATAGTAAACACTGAAGGGTGTTAGGTCCCATAGTAAACACTGAAGGGTGTTAGGCCCCATAGTAAACACTGAAGGGTGTTAGGTCCCATAGTAAACACTGAAGGGTGTTAGGCACCATAGTAAACACTGAAGGGTGTTAGGCCCCATAGTAAACACTGAAGGGTGTTAGGCCCCATAATAAACACTGAAGGGTGTTAGGCCCCATAGTAAACACTGAAGGGTGTTAGGCACCATAGTAAACACTGAAGGGTGTTAGGCCCCATAGTAAACACTGAAGGGTGTTAGGCACCATAGTAAACACTGAAGGGTGTTAGGCCCCATAGTAAACACTGAAGGGTGTTAGGCCCCATAGTAAACACTGAAGGGTGTTAGGCCCCATAGTAAACACTGAAGGGTGTTAGGCCCCATAGTAAACACTGAAGGGTGTTAGGCCCCATAGTAAACACTGAAGGGTGTTAGGCCCCATAGTAAGCACTGAAGGGTGTTAGGCCCCATAGTAAACACTGAAGGGTGTTAGGCCCCATAGTAAACACTGAAGGGTGTTAGGCACCATAGTAAACACTGAAGGGTGTTAGGCCCCATAGTAAACACTGAAGGGTGTTAGGCCCCATAGTAAACACTGAAGGGTGTTAGGCACCATAGTAAACACTGAAGGGTGTTAGGCCCCATAGTAAACACTGAAGGGTGTTAGGCCCCATAGTAAACACTGAAGGGTGTTAGGCCCCATAGTAAACACTGAAGGGTGTTAGGCACCATAGTAAACACTGAAGGGTGTTAGGCCCCATAGTAAACACTGAAGGGTGTTAGGCCCCATAGTAAACACTGAAGGGTGTTAGGCCCCATAGTAAACACTGAAGGGTGTTAGGCACCATAGTAAACACTGAAGGGTGTTAGGCCCCATAGTAAACACTGAAGGGTGTTAGGCCCCATAGTAAACACTGAAGGGTGTTAGGCCCCATAGTAAACACTGAAGGGTGTTAGGCCCCATAGTAAACACTGAAGGGTGTTAGGCCCCATAGTAAGCACTGAAGGGTGTTAGGCCCCATAGTAAACACTGAAGGGTGTTAGGCCCCATAGTAAACACTGAAGGGTGTTAGGCACCATAGTAAACACTGAAGGGTGTTAGGCCCCATAGTAAACACTGAAGGGTGTTAGGCACCATAGTAAACACTGAAGGGTGTTAGGCCCCATAGTAAACACTGAAGGGTGTTAGGCCCCATAGTAAACACTGAAGGGTGTTAGGCCCCATAGTAAACACTGAAGGGTGTTAGGCCCCATAGTAAACACTGAAGGGTGTTAGGCCCCATAGTAAGCACTGAAGGGTGTTAGGCCCCATAGTAAACACTGAAGGGTGTTAGGCCCCATAGTAAACACTGAAGGGTGTTAGGCACCATAGTAAACACTGAAGGGTGTTAGGCCCCATAGTAAACACTGAAGGGTGTTAGGCACCATAGTAAACACTGAAGGGTGTTAGGCACCATAGTAAACACTGAAGGGTGTTAGGCCCCATAGTAAACACTGAAGGGTGTTAGGCCCCATAGTAAACACTGAAGGGTGTTAGGCCCCATAGTAAACACTGAAGGGTGTTAGGCCCCATAGTAAACACTGAAGGGTGTTAGGCCCCATAGTAAGCACTGAAGGGTGTTAGGTCTCATAGTAAACACTGAAGGGTGTTAGGCCCCATAGTAAATACTGAAGGGTGTTAGGCCCCATAGTAAACACTGAAGGGTGTTAGGCCCCATAATAAACACTGAAGGGTGTTAGGCCCCATAGTAAACACTGAAGGGTGTTAGGCACCATAGTAAACACTGAAGGGTGTTAGGCCCCATAGTAAACACTGAAGGGTGTTAGGCACCATAGTAAACACTGAAGGGTGTTAGGCCCCATAGTAAACACTGAAGGGTGTTAGGCCCCATAGTAAACACTGAAGGGTGTTAGGCCCCATAGTAAACACTGAAGGGTGTTAGGCCCCATAGTAAACACTGAAGGGTGTTAGGCCCCATAGTAAGCACTGAAGGGTGTTAGGCCCCATAGCAAACACTGAAGGGTGTTAGGCCCCATAGTAAACACTGAAGGGTGTTAGGCACCATAGTAAACACTGAAGGGTGTTAGGCCCCATAGTAAACACTGAAGGGTGTTAGGCCCCATAGTAAACACTGAAGGGTGTTAGGCCCCATAGTAAACACTGAAGGGTGTTAGGCCCCATAGTAAACACTGAAGGGTGTTAGGCCCCATAGTAAACACTGAAGGGTGTTAGGCACCATAGTAAACACTGAAGGGTGTTAGGCACCATAGTAAACACTGAAGGGTGTTAGGCCCCATAGTAAACACTGAAGGGTGTTAGGCCCCATAGTAAACACTGAAGGGTGTTAGGCCCCATAGTAAACACTGAAGGGTGTTAGGCACCATAGTAAACACTGAAGGGTGTTAGGCCCCATAGTAAACACTGAAGGGTGTTAGGCACCATAGTAAACACTGAAGGGTGTTAGGCCCCATAGTAAACACTGAAGGGTGTTAGGCCCCATAGTAAACACTGAAGGGTGTTAGGCCCCATAGTAAACACTGAAGGGTGTTAGGCCCCATAGTAAACACTGAAGGGTGTTAGGCCCCATAGTAAGCACTGAAGGGTGTTAGGCCCCATAGTAAACACTGAAGGGTGTTAGGCCCCATAGTAAACACTGAAGGGTGTTAGGCACCATAGTAAACACTGAAGGGTGTTAGGCCCCATAGTAAACACTGAAGGGTGTTAGGCACCATAGTAAACACTGAAGGGTGTTAGGCACCATAGTAAACACTGAAGGGTGTTAGGCCCCATAGTAAACACTGAAGGGTGTTAGGCCCCATAGTAAACACTGAAGGGTGTTAGGCCCCATAGTAAACACTGAAGGGTGTTAGGCCCCATAGTAAACACTGAAGGGTGTTAGGCCCCATAGTAAGCACTGAAGGGTGTTAGGTCTCATAGTAAACACTGAAGGGTGTTAGGCCCCATAGTAAATACTGAAGGGTGTTAGGCCCCATAGTAAACACTGAAGGGTGTTAGGCCCCATAATAAACACTGAAGGGTGTTAGGCCCCATAGTAAACACTGAAGGGTGTTAGGCACCATAGTAAACACTGAAGGGTGTTAGGCCCCATAGTAAACACTGAAGGGTGTTAGGCACCATAGTAAACACTGAAGGGTGTTAGGCCCCATAGTAAACACTGAAGGGTGTTAGGCCCCATAGTAAACACTGAAGGGTGTTAGGCCCCATAGTAAACACTGAAGGGTGTTAGGCCCCATAGTAAACACTGAAGGGTGTTAGGCCCCATAGTAAGCACTGAAGGGTGTTAGGCCCCATAGCAAACACTGAAGGGTGTTAGGCCCCATAGTAAACACTGAAGGGTGTTAGGCACCATAGTAAACACTGAAGGGTGTTAGGCCCCATAGTAAACACTGAAGGGTGTTAGGCCCCATAGTAAACACTGAAGGGTGTTAGGCCCCATAGTAAACACTGAAGGGTGTTAGGCCCCATAGTAAACACTGAAGGGTGTTAGGCCCCATAGTAAACACTGAAGGGTGTTAGGCCCCATAGTAAACACTGAAGGGTGTTAGGCCCCATAGTAAACACTGAAGGGTGTTAGGCCCCATAGTAAACACTGAAGGGTGTTAGGCACCATAGTAAACACTGAAGGGTGTTAGGCCCCATAGTAAACACTGAAGGGTGTTAGGCCCCATAGTAAACACTGAAGGGTGTTAGGCCCCATAGTAAACACTGAAGGGTGTTAGGCCCCATAGTAAACACTGAAGGGTGTTAGGCACCATAGTAAACACTGAAGGGTGTTAGGCCCCATAGTAAACACTGAAGGGTGTTAGGCCCCATAGTAAACACTGAAGGGTGTTAGGCACCATAGTAAACACTGAAGAGTGTTAGGCCCCATAGTAAACACTGAAGGGTGTTAGGCCCCATAGTAAACACTGAAGGGTGTTAGGCCCCATAGTAAACACTGAAGGGTGTTAGGCCCCATAGTAAACACTGAAGGGTGTTAGGCCCCATAGTAAACACTGAAGGGTGTTAGGCCCCATAGTAAAGCCCCAGACAATACTAGATCATCTCTGAATAAATATGATTTCTGTGTCTATGTTTCAGGTGCTCATATAAAGTATTAAAATAATGGGTTTAGAAGTAGTAGTTATATTCTATATTCAGTCTTTCTCTTTAATGAAATGTACATTATTTACCATTACATCTTATCCGCACAGCGATAGATACAGATATTTTTTTTATGTGATTGTCTTCATGTTCAACTTTATTTATATAAGATTTTGATGTAACCTTTTATTTTGCCAGGGAGTCATCTCTTTCACAGATGAGCCCTGCATGAACACATCAATACATATCAATGACACTATACATATATATTTACACATCAATGACACTATACATATATATATACACATCAATGACACTATACATATATATTTACACATAAATGACACTATATATATATATTTACACATAAATGACACTATACATATATATATACACATCAATTACACTATACATATATATTTACACATCAATTACACTATACATATCTATATACACATCAATTACACTATACATATCTATATACACATAAATGACACTATACATATCTATATACACATCAATGACACTATACATATATATTTACACATAAATGACACTATACATATCTATATACACATAAATGACACTATACATATATATATACACATCAATTACACTATACATATCTATATACACATAAATAACACTATACATATCTATATACACACATCAATTACACTATACATATCTATATACACATCAATTACACTATACATATCTGTATACACATCAATTACACTATACATATCTATATACACATAAATGACACTATACATATCTACATACACATATATTACACAATACATATACACATCAATTACACTATACATATACACATACACATCAATTACACAATACATGAAAAGCAAAACACAAATCATATGAAACCCATTCTTCAGCAACAAAAAAAGTCTCTCTAACGTCCGCCTGAATCGCCCCTGGAGACACCAACTCCATCAAAACTTTAATGACTTTTGGAGATCTTTCCACATGAGAGGTGCAAAAGAAAACGACATGCAGATTCACCTAACTCAGTGGAGATTAAAGGGATCCTCGTGGTTAGCCATCCCTGAGTCGGGGTGAGGTAAGGCAAGGCGTAAGTTTACGCAATAGGGCTTTATAGACAAAAAAAAGAGTGCAATAAATTGATCTACGAGACTTAAAAAAAAAAGGGCCAGCCTTCTTTCTCATACAAAATGCGATGATTTTGTACTGAAACCGATCGCTGTAATAAAGTGCAACGCGCTATGATAAACTGTGTCAGGTGGCTTCAATACGGTGGCGGCTGCATTCATAGAGACGATTTTTTTGCCATCGTCAATGACCAGAATGAATGTTGACGGAATGATTTGTTTTCTGCTATTTAATGAAAGACGGGAGCTGTTCCTATAACACGACCGCACTATCTGAATTCTTAATTTCTTCACTATCTCATCAACATGCCTTTTGAAAGATAGCTTGTCATCAGTCCAGATGGGCCCGATATTTATAAGCGGTGACACGGTCAGTGAGGGCAACCATCCAAAGTACCTACGCATAAATCATTTAGATCCATTTTTGTATCGCGATAAGGAAAATAACACACTTGGTTGAATGGTTGAAATGCGCGTGTCAAATCAAATCAAATGTTATTCGGTCACGTACACGTGTTTAGCAGATGTTATTGCGAGGGGGGTTGTGGCGAAATGCTCTGTGATCGCTAGTCCGTTATACGCAGTGTCTTATTTGCCGTGTAGAGATGCTGAAGTAAACAGGGTCAAGAGGCCGTTGGAGTTGCCTTCCTTCCTCTTCCATCTGCCTCCTCTTATCTCTCCATCAGAACCCAAGTGTTTCATTCAAAGCCTGACTAGCAGGGCCTTGTGTCTGGCTGTTGTTATTGAAATAGAGCGGGGGCCACCCCCTCCCCCCCCACCCCCGTTGCCCCCTGTCTGTCCTGAACAAGTGTATCTTCAGAAACACGCCCGTTTGTTATGGTAATGACCAGCGTGCTGCATGCTTCCCCCTCCGCTCTGTCTGTCTGTGTGTGTGTGTGTGTGTGTGTGTGTGTGTGTGTGTGTGTGTGTGTGTGTGTGTGTGTGTGTGTGTGTGTGTGTGTGTGTGTGTGTGTGTGTGTGTGTGTGTGTGTGTGTGTGTGTGTGTGTGTGTGTGTGTCATTTTCTGTGTGGTGTGGGGGTTATCTGCGTGTGTGCGTGTGTGTGTGTGTGAGTGTGTGTGTGTGTGTGGGGGGGGGGGGTTATAGTTTGCTCTGGGGTTTTGGGGGGGACAAACGCACCAGGACAGAAACAAGGCCAGAGGGTACAAGGATAATAGGAGAGCAAGGTTTAACCAAAAGGCAGGACACATCACATTAACCAAAAGGCAGGAGCAGGACACATCACATTCACCAAAAGGCAGGAGCAGGACACATCACATTCACCAAAAGGCAGGACACATCACATTAACCAAAAGGCAAGACACATCACATTAACCAAAAGGCAGGACACATCACATTAACCAAAAGGCAAGACACATCACATTAACCAAAAGGCAAGACACATCACATTAACCAAAAGGCAAGACACATCACATTAACCAAAAGGCAGGACACATCACATTCACCAAAAGGCAGGACACATCACATTCACCAAAAGGCAGGACACATCACATTAACCAAAAGGCAAGACACGTCACATTAACCAAAAGGCAGGACACATCACATTAACCAAAAGGCAAGACACATCACATTAACCAAAAGGCAAGACACATCACATTAACCAAAAGGCAGGACACATCACATTAACCAAAAGGCAAGACACATCACATTAACCAAAAGGCAGGACACATCACATTAACCAAAAGGCAAGACACATCACATTCACCAAAAGGCAAGACACATCACATTAACCAAAAGGCAGGACACATCACATTAACCAAACGGCAAGACACATCACATTCACCAAAAGGCAAGACACATCACATTAACCAAAAGGCAAGACACGTCACATTAACCAAAAGGCAGGACACGTCACATTCACCAAAAGGCAGGACACATCACATTAACCAAAAGGCAAGACACATCACATTAACCAAAAGGCAAGACACATCACATTAACCAAAAGGCAGGACACATCACATTAACCAAAAGGCAAGACACATCACATTCACCAAAAGGCAAGACACATCACATTAACCAAAAGGCAAGACACATCACATTCACCAAAAGGCAAGACACATCACATTAACCAAAAGGCAAGACACATCACATTCACCAAAAGGCAGGACAGATCACATTAACCAAAAGGCAGGACAGATCACATTCACCAAAAGGCAAGACAGATCACATTAACCAAAAGGCAAGACACATCACATTAACCAAAAGGCAAGACACATCACATTAACCAAAAGGCAAGACACATCACATTAACCAAAAGGCAGGACACATCACATTCACCAAAAGGCAAGACACATCACATTCACCAAAAGGCAGGACACATCACATTAACCAAAAGGCAAGACACATCACATTAACCAAAAGGCAGGACACATCACATTAACCAAACGGCAAGACACATCACATTAACCAAAAGGCAAGACACATCACATTAACCAAAAGGCAAGACACATCACATTAACCAAAAGGCAAGACACATCACATTAACCAAAAGGCAAGACACATCACATTAACCAAAAGGCAAGACACATCACATTAACCAAAAGGCAGGACACATCACATTCACCAAAAGGCAGGACACATCACATTCACCAAAAGGCAAGACACATCACATTAACCAAAAGGCAAGACACATCACATTCACCAAAAGGCAAGACACATCACATTCACCAAAAGGCAGGACACATCACATTCACCAAAAGGCAGGACACATCACATTAACCAAAGCAAGCAGGCAATGGAAAGTGCATTTATACTGTAGACCAGAGATGATTGTCTTACACACATTTTTTTTTTATCTACTGTATAAATACGGGTTATTTGCTCATAGTGATATCTACTGTATAAATAAGGGTAATTTGGCTCTTAATGATATCTACTGTATAAAAAAGGGTTATTTGGCTCATAAAGACAGCAGAGATCTTTTTGGTTCCACATAGAACCATTCCCCTTACCAAAGAACCCTTGAAGAACCCTCTCTTAAGTGTGTCGTTTGCATGAATGATTTTGAACGTTTGAATAAAAGCAGCATTTCATATTGTAGTCTCAGTTATTTTAAGTATTACTCGATGGTCAATGACTAACCATACAGCAATAAACTACCTTCTAAAATGTTAATACTTTTGATAGTTTACCCAACATCATCTGTAGTTTTACATCTTCTTCTTCTTCTTGTTTTCTTATCCTCCACAGTCTGTAGTTTTACATCTTCTTCTTCTTGTTTTTTTATCCTCCACAGTCTGTAGTTTTACATCTTCTTCTTCTTCTTCTTCTTGTTTTTTTATCCTCCACAGTCTGTAGTTTTATATCTTCTTCTTCTTCTTGTTTTTTTTAACAGGATGTGTCCTGCCTTTTGGTGAATGTGATGTGTCTTGCCTTTTGGTGAATGTGATGTGTCCTGCCTTTTGGTTAATGTGATGTGTCCTGCCTTTTGGTTAAAAAAAACTTCTTCTTCTTGTTTTCTTATCCTCCACAGTCTGTAGTTTTACATCTTCTTCTTCTTGTTTTTTTCTTCTTTTTCTTATCCTCCACAGACAGAGTTAACTATTATGTCAGTCAACATGGCATTATTGGAAGATCTTATTTCAATCCTTACAACAACAACAACAACAAAAACTGTTGGGCCCAAACTGACAACCATATCCTATGCACTAAATAGGCAATCATTCAATATCTGATACTGACAACAACATCCAGTGGCGGGAGTGTCGTCTATTTGACAAGTGAGAAATACCTGGCAAATATAAAATAATAAAATAAATCAGTCTCCAATGTTTCAACCCAAATAGATGCAGGGGAAAGGAGACGCCAGATGTAATTAAAAAAATATATATATATATACACTGAGCCAGTCCAAGTAGGCACTGGACATAATTGTAATAGTACATGAATTGATTCAAGCCACAGGCTGGATCCACTCCAGAAAGCAACAGAAGAAGTAGAGATGAGGAAACTATAAGCAGAGAACGATGTCAAAGTCTGCGTTGAAAGAATAGTCCGTTAACAAAACTAATGCTTGACTGCTTGTCGCAAGCTGCATTTCATACATAAAAATATGTTCAGTCACTGATATTGGCCCGTTATCTTAAGGCAGAGAGGCAGACGGTAAATTTGCGGGCTGTGTGGAAGCGTGGGGCTGTTTGTGGAGACTGATAGAGGCCCTGAGCAGGAGATGCACAGCAGATATAATCTGTCTGGCAGGCAGGCAGGCAGGCTGGGAGGCAGGCAGGCAGGCAGGCAGGCTGGGAAAAGAGAGGGTGAGAGAGAAAGAGAGGGAGGAGGAGGAGGGGTGACAGTCTGAGTGGATGGGGCGCACAGGGTGGACCAACGGACCAAAAGGCCCTGCCTCTAGAGAGACCCCCCCCCCCCGACCACACACACACACACACACACACACACACACACACACACACACACACACACACACACACACACACACACACACACACACACACACACACACACACACACCTTGCCAAATGTCATATCACTCATGGGACATTCCCAATGGAAAATGATAACAAAGATGGGAACACCAAACTATCAGACACTGCCAGTGTGAGGTGGGCGGCAGGCAGCAACACTGCCATGAGACACACAAAGGTAACAGGGAATTCAAACAAACACAGGGAGGGCCCTGTAGATTAAGGTTAGTCAGGAGGGGGGGGGTGTGTATGTGTGTGTGTGTGTGTGTGTGTGTGTGTGTGTGTGTGTGTGTGTGTGTGTGTGTGTGTGTGTGTGTGTGTGTGTGTGTGTGCGTGCGTGCGTGCGTGCGTGCGTGCGTGCGTGCGTGCGTGCGTTACATTTCAAAAAGCGTTAGGGGGGTCTCTCTCGTTCTCTCTCTCTCTCTCTCTGTGTGTGTGTGTGTGTTACATTTCAAAAAGCGTTAGGGGGGTCTCTCTCGTTCTCTCTCTCTCTCTCTCTCCCCACCTGGGCTGCATAAACCAGGCGGGATATTTAACCAGGATTATCTGCTGAGAGGAATCAGGTATGAGATGCAAGATGCTGTCGTGCTGAAAAATTCCATTTGTCAGATCACTGAGCTTCATGAATACTTTAGAAGGAAAAAAATACACTGCTGCCATTCCTAGACTAATTACACTTGTAATACACAGCCAGGCATAAGGCAAGTTAATATATGCACTTCATTTAAAGAAAGAAAAAATGCTTTTGAATTCCAATAATGCATACATTTGCAGGATCATAGCACTTTGTTATGCTAACCAGCAAGTCGGATGACGGAGTGGAAGGATTTATCGAGTATGATTAACCTGCTAGTACTGGTTGAATGATGCTATAGTATTTAGTTAGCAGTTTTTAGTGAGGGGTGGGGGGGGTGATTTCTGAGTGGCTCTTAGCAGAATTTAAGAAAAGTATAATTGCTTTGCTTGAGTGTAGTTACTTGTATGGGTGATTTGTTTGTGACAAGGTAGGCAATTTTTTAATGAATATTTCCCATCATATTCTGAATCTATAGCATTCGGTGTAGGCTAGCTCACCATCCGCTATCATCGCATAGGGAACGTCTGCTCTTTCTCGGGGTTAGTTTCACGGTTTCTAAAGGTCACAGCAGCGACACAACATCATGAAAGTTATGATCACTGTGTGTCAGTGCTCCCTTACTGTTCAAAACATCCTTATAGCCTTCCTGCCCAGACCTTGCAATGACATTCCTCGTTCCCGACGGCAGCGCCTTGGTCTCGAGTCCCGCCCGACTTCACAGCCAAACACCTTAAAGATTCTTTAATAATCAGATAGGACGCTGATGCAAACAACGGCCTTAAAAAAAAAAACACACACAAAATCAATGGAAGGTCCTGAGCTGCGCTGAGTAATTATTATTGGTGATGACTAGTATTGATTATGAGAGGTGAGTCTGTCAGATTTTCCATTTTTATAGCCAGAACAGTTCTGAGGCACTTGACACAGTGGTTGGAGACGACCACGTCGGCTCAAACAAGACGACTTCTCAATACATTATGAGATGAGTCACAAATGAGACCCTATATTCCTCCCTATTGGCCCTGGTCAAAACAAGTGCACTACGTAGGGAATTAGTATGCCATTTGGGATGGAACAGACCAGGAAGTTCAGTCATATAACTTATTGCCATTGGAGGAGGCAGCAGCAATCTACTCTATAAGAAAGAAAAAAACAACATTTAAATTGAATTGTAAAATACAAATCAATAGCTAATATAGATGTTATCTCTGTACTTCTATGTATGTAATTATAGACAATGGATTTTGTTAGCTTCTGGGTTTTCTTTTGAGCTATGTTAGCTTTTTATTTGTTGAATTAGGCCTCAGTGTGTTACTTTGTGCTAGGTGTGGGTACACCTGTTGCTGGTGTTTTGTGGTGAATTCCCAACACAAAGAAACATGTCATCATTAGTCTACAAATACCAGGTACAAGTGCAGATAAGATACAAGAAGGTTATGAATGAGGTGAACGAGGCCTTTTCTTTAGCTCTCAGACAAAATGTTTTAGGCATATTACTTGATCGAATTCTCACTTTTAAACAGACTGATCATTGGACAAGGTCACGTCCTCTCACACACACACACACACACACACACAACCGCTGTGTGTACGGCTGTACGGAAGAACGCTTCACACACACAACCACTGTGTGTATGGATGTATGGAAGAACGCTTCACACACACATTTATCCTTTGTCATTCCCCACAGCGTCCAGGGCGAAGCCGGAGGCAGAAAGAGCCCTATTACCCCAGTTAGACAAGTGAGTGATGTTTAGTTTTTACAGAGACAGATTGGCTGCAAGGTTGCAGAGATTAGTGGCATCTGGGGCTTTTAAGAATGCTGCAAATTGTGGCCTTTCTTTAAGGTTGACGATAAGACATTAAATGAAGGCAGCGTCCTTATCAGCCCAATGCTACCACATAAATCACTACAGCCTCCGTTCTCCCCTCCTCCCTCCCCTCCTCCTGCCTCCTCACTGCACCTTTCCCACGTCCTCCCTGCTCCTCTCCTCCTCCCTGCTCCCCTCCTCCTCCTTCTCCCCTCCTCCTGCCTCCTCCCTGCCCTCCTCCTGCCTCCTCCCTGCACCTTTCCTATGTCCTCCCTGCTCCTCTCCTCCTCCCTGCTCCCCTCCTCCTCCTTCTCCCCTCCTCCTGCCTCCTCCCTGCTCCCCTCCTCCTCCCTGCTCCTCTCCTCCTCCCTGCTCCCGTCATCCTCCTGCTCCCCTCCTCCTCCTTCTCCCCTCCTCCTGCCTCCTCCCTGCTCCCGTCATCCTCCTGCTCCCCTCCTCCTGCCTCCTGCTCCCCTCCTCCTCCTGCTCCCCACCTCCTGCCCCTGCTCCACTCCTCCTCCTGCTCCCCTCCTCCTCCTGCTCCCCACCTCCTGCCCCTGCTCCACTCCTCCCTGCTCCCCTGCTCCTCCCCTCCTCCCTGCTCCCGTCATCCTCCTGCTCCCCTCCTCCTGCCTCCTGCTCCCCTCCTCCTCCTGCTCCCCACCTCCTGCCCCTGCTCCACTCCTCTCTGCTCCACTCCTCCTCCCTGCTCCCCTCCTCCCCACTGCTCTCTCCTCCCTGCTCCCCTCCTCCTGCTCCCCTCCTCCCTGCTTCCCTCCTTCTGCTCCCCTCCTCCCATCTGCTCCCCTCCTCGAGCTCCCCTCCTCCTCCCTGATCCCCTTCTACTCCCTGCTCTCCTCTTACCTCCTCCTGTACCCCTGGTGGTTCTTATAAACATCATGGGTCTGGGCTGGGGAGATCCCACCACCAGTATACAACCCCAATCACCACAACACACATACACACCCTCATACACACAACATCACCATCCCACAACAATCACACCATGTGTCTCCTAATTCATCCTCCACACACAGCACAGACAGTACATTACAAAGAGGCAGTACATGACACACACACACAGCACACACAGTACATGACGTACAGGCAGTACATGACACACACACAGTACATTACACACAGGCAGGAATTTAAGGAATATGTCCTTAAACACCCCAGCCAGCTGGTCTGCGCGTGCTATGAGGGAAGCTGTCTATCAGAACTCAGGATAAGACCCAGATGCAGACAGCTAGAATCACAAATGTTTATTGACCTAAACAAGGGACAGGCAAAAGACAGGTCAAGGGCCGGCAGAGGTCCGGCAGAGGTCCGTAATCCAGGGCAGAGTCAGAAAGTTACAGAATGGCAGGCAGGCTCAGGGTCAGAACAGGCAGAATGGTCAGAACCGGGGAAACTAGGAAACTTGAGAAAACAGGGAGACGGGAAAGAACGCTAGTAAGACCTGACACGACAAGACGAACTGGCAACAGACAAACAGAGAACACAGGTATAAATACACAGGGGATAATGGGGAAGATGGGTGTCCCCTGGAGGGGGGTGGAGACAAGCACAAAGACAGGTGAAACTGATCAGGGTGTGACACCGTCTGGGCCGGCAGCCTTGTGAGGGTTAGCATGCTTAAATGTCTTACTCACAACGACCACGGAGAACAAGAACCCACAGTCCTTGGGAGCGGGCTGCGTCGGTGGCACTCTGTTATCCACAAAGTGGGCGAAGATTGTGTTTAGCTTGTCCGGGAGCAAGACGTCATTGTCCGCGATTCTGATGGTTTTCCCTGTGTAATCCCTGATTGTCTGTAGACCCTGCCGCATACGTCTCGTGTCTGAGCCGTTGAGTTGCGACTCCACTTTGTCTCTGTACTGACGCTTTGCTTGTTTGATTGCCTGTTTGTATTCAACCATATTCCCAGTCATGGTTAAATGTGGTGGTTCACGCTTTCAGTTTTGCTTGAATGCTGCCAGAGATCCACGGTTTCTGGTTTGGGTATAGTCACAGTGGGAACAACATCCCCTATACACTTCCTGATGAACTCACTCACCGTGTCCGTGTATACGTCAATGATATTCTCAGAGGCTACCCGGAACTTATCCCAGTCTGCGTGATCAAAACAATCTTGAAGCAGAGTACTTCTGCCTATAGGAAGAGAGAAAATGGAGTCTTGATCTGATTTGCCGAAGGGAGGGTGGGGGAGGGCCTTGTTGGCATCCCGGAACGGGGAGTAACTGTGGTCAAGCGTTTTAGCAGCACGAATACTACAGTCAATGTGTTGATAGACTACCGGGCATGACGACTCCCTGCTGCCCCCAGTCCGCCTGGCCTTGCTGCTATTCCAGTTTCAACGGTTCTGCCTGCGGTTACGGAACCCCTACCTGTCCCAGACCTGCTGTTTTCAACTCTTAATGATCGGCTATGAAAAGCCAACAGATTTATTCCTGATTATTATTTGACCATGCTTGTCATTTATGAACATTTTGAAAATCTTGGCTCTCTCTAATTTTCTCCTTCTCTCTTTCTTTCTCTCGGAGGACCTGAGCCCTGGGACCATACGTCGGGACTGCCGGGCGTTGTGGCTCCTTGCTGTCCCCAGTCCGCCTGGCCTTGCTGCTGTTCTGCCTGCGGTTATGGAACCGCCACCTGTCCCAGACCTGTTGTTTTTCAACTCTTAATGATCGGCTATGAAAAGCCAACTGAATATTATTCATGATTATTATTTGACCATGCTTGTCACTTATGAACATTTTTGAACATCTTGGCATAGTTCTGTTATAATCTCCACCCGGCACAGCCAGAAGAGGACCCCTCATAGCCTGGTTCCTCTCTAGGTTTCTTCCTAGGTTTTGGCCTTTCTAGGGAGTTTTTCCTAGCCACCGTGCTTCTACACCTGCATTCTAGCTGTTTGGGGTTTTAGGCTGGGTCTCTGTACAGCACTTCGAGACATTAGCTGATGTACGAAGGGCTATATAAAATAAACTTGATTGATTGATTGATTGATAGAACTTCGGTAGCGTATTCCTCAAATTTCCTTTTCAAAATCACCAGAAACAATAAGGATATGTCTCAGGATATGTGGTTTCCAGTTTGCACAAAGTCCAGTGTAGTTCCTTGAGGACCGTTGTGGTATCAGCTTGAGGGGGAATATACACAGCTGTGACTATAACCGAAGAGAATTCTCTTGGAAGGTAATACGGTCGGCATTTGATTGTGAGGTAGTCTAGGTCGGGTGAACAAAAGGACTTGAGTTTCTGTACGTTATCACAATCACACCATGAGTAGTTAATCATGAAACATACACCATGGCCTTTCTTCTTCCCGGAGAGTTCTTTATTCCTGTCTGCGCGATGAACTGAGAACCCAGCTGGCTGTATGGATGGGGACAGTATGTCCGGAGAGAGCCATGATTCCGTGAAACAGAGTATGTTACAGTCCCTGATGTCTCTCTGGAAGGAGATCCTCGCCCTGAGCTCGTCTACTTTATTGTCCAGAGAATGAACATTAGCGAGTAATATTCTCGGAAGCGGTGGATGGTGTGCACTCCTCCTGAGTCGGACTAGAAGTCCACTCCGAATACCTCTTCTCCGCCGGCGGCGTCTTGGAGCAGCCTCTGAGATAAGTTCAATTGCCCTGGAGGTTGCGAACAAAGGATCCAATTCAGGAAAGTCGTATTCCTGGTCGTAATGCTGATGAGGTTACCACCTCTCTGATATCCCAAAGTTATTTCTGGCTGTATGTAATAACACAAAAAACGTTCTGGGCTAATAATGTAAGAAATTACATACAAAAAAAACGAAATACTGCAAAGTTGCTTGTCGGCGCTATCTTGCCATTCATTACACACAGGCAGTACATTACACACAGGCAGTACATTACACACAGGCAGTAGACTACACACAGGCAGTACATTACACACAGGCAGTACATTACACACAGGCAGTAGACTACACACAGGCAGTACATTACACACAGGCAGTAGACTACACACAGGCAGTAGACTACACACAGGCAGTACATTACACACAGGCAGTACATTACACACAGGCAGTAGACTACACACAGGCAGTAGACTACACACAGGCAGTACATTACACACAGGCAGTACATTACACACAGGCAGTACATTACACACAGGCAGTACATTACACACAGGCAGTACATTACACACAGGCAGTACATTACACACAGACAGTACATTACACACAGGCAGTAGATTACAAACACAGGCAGTAGATTACAAACACAGGCAGTAGATTACACACAGGCAGTACATTACACACAGGCAGTACATTACACACAGGCAGTACATTACACACAGGCAGTAGATTACAAACACAGGCAGTAGATTACACACAGGCAGTACATTACACACAGGCAGTAGATTACACAGGCAGTACATTACACACAGGCAGTACATTACACGCAGGCAGTAGATTACGGGGTGGCAGGTAGCCTAGTGGTTAGAGCATTGGACTAGTAACCAAAAGGTTGCAAGATCGAATCCCTGAGCTGAAAAGGTACAAATCTGTCATTCTGCTCCTGAACAAGGCAGTTAATTGCCTAGTTAAATACATTACAGGCAGTACATTACACACAGGCAGTAATGGAGTCCATTAGAAACCTCTGTAGTCCACTTCTGCCTCTATTTCTTTCTCTATCTCCCTCCCTCCCCCCTTCTCTCTCCCTCTGTCTTTCTCTATCTCCCTACCTCCCCCTTCTCTCTTTCTCTATCTCCCTCCCTCCCCCTTCTCTCTCCCTCTGTCTTTCTCTATCTCTCTCCCTCCCTTCTCTCTCCCTCTGTCTTTCTCTATCTCCCTCCCCCTCTCTCTCCCTCTGTCTTTCTCTATCTCTCTCCCTCCCTTCTCTCTCCCTCTGTCTTTCTCTATCTCCCTCCCCCTCTCTCTCCCTCTGTCTTTCTCTATCTCCCTCCCCCTTCTCTCTCCCTCTATCTCTCTCCCTCGTCCCCTTCTCTCCCCCTCTGTCTTTATCTATCTCTCTCCCTCCCCCTTCTCTCTCCCTCTGTTTAGGGAAAGACCCTATCTCCCTCCCTCCCCCTTCTCTCTCCCTCTGTTTAGGGAAAGACCCTATCTCCCTCCCCCTTCTCTCTCCCTCTGTCTTTCTCTATCTCTCTCCCTCCCTTCTCTCTCCCTCTGTCTTTCTCTATCTCCCTCCCCCTCTCTCTCCCTCTGTCTTTCTCTATCTCCCTCCCCCTTCTCTCTCCCTCTATCTCCCTCCCTCGTCCCCTTCTCTCCCCCTCTGTCTTTATCTTTAATTATCTGTTATTTTAATTTTTTACTTAACACTTACTTTTCTTAAAACTGCATTGTTGGTTAAGGGCGCCAAAGCAAGGGAAACAGATAACAAACAATAGTGAAATAAACAATAAAAATGAACAGTAAACATTACACTCATAGAAGTTCCAAAAGAATAAAGACATTTCAAATGTCATATTATGTATAAATACAGTGCTGTAACGATGTGCGTACAACAGGGAAAATAAATAAACATAAATATGGGTTATATATATTTACAATAGTGTCCGTTCTTCACAGGTTGCCCCTTTTCTTGTGGCAACAGGTCACAAATCTTGCTGCTGTGATGGCACACTGTGGTATTTCACCCTGTAGATATGAGAGTTTGGGTTTGTTTTTGAATTCTTTGTGGATCTGTGTAATCTGAGGGAAATATGTGTCTCTAATATGGTCATACACTTGGAAGGAGGTTAGGAAGTGCAGCCCAGTTTCCACCTCATTTTGTGGGCAGTGTGTATGTTTTGAAATGTTCTTGTCTGTATGTCTAAAACTGTACATGTCAACATGTTTACACAGGGCACAGCCATAAAAGAGATCTAGGTCTCAGTCTGTTTTCCCTGTTAAAATAAAGATTTAAAAAAAAAAAAAAAAAAAAAAAAAACATAGCCTGTCTTCTCTTGAGAGCTAGGTCTGCTTACGGCAGCCTTTCTCAATAGCAAGGCTATGCTCACTGAGTCTGTACATAGTCAAAGCTTTCCTTAAGTTTGGGTCAGTCACAGTGGTCAGTTATTCTGCCACTGTGTACTCTCTGTTTAGGGCCAAATAGCATTCTAGTTTTTTTTTTGTCAATTCTTTCCAATATGTCAAGTAATTATATTTTTGTTTTCTCATGATTTGGTGGTGTCTAATTGTGTTGCTGTCCTGGGGCTCTCTCTCCCTCTGTCTTTCTCTATCTCCCTCCCTCCCCCCTTCTCTCTCCCTCTGTCTTTCTCTATCTCTCTTCCTCCCCCTTCTCTCTCTCTCTATCTCTCACCCTTCCCCTTCTCTCTCCCTCTGTCTTTCTCTATCTCCCCCTTCTCTCTCCCTCTGTCTTTCCCTATCTCTCTCCCTCCCCCTTCTCTCTCCCTCTGTCTTTCCCTATCTCTCTCCCTCCCCTTCCCTCTCCCTCTGTCTTTCCCTATCTCCCTCCCTCCCCCTTCTCTCTCCCTCTGTTTAGGGAAAGACCCTATCTCCCTCCCTCCCCTTCTCTCTCCCTCTATCTCTCTCCCTCCCCATCTCTCTCCCTCTGTCTTTCTCTATCTCCCTCCCCTTCTCTCTCCCTCTGTCTTTCTCTATCTCTCTCCCTCCCCCTTCGCTCTCCCTCTATCTCTCACCCTTCCCCTTCTCTCTCCCTCTGTCTTTCTCTATCTCCCCACTTCTCTCTCCCTCTCTTTCCCTATCTCTATCCCTCCCTCTTCTCTCTCCCTCTGTTTAGGGAAAGACCCTATCTCCCTCCCTCCCCTTAACTCTCCCTCTGTATTTCTCTATCTCTCTCCCTCCCCCTTCTCTCTCCCTCTGTTTAGGGAAAGACCCTATCTCTCTCCCTCCCCCTTCTCTCTCCCTCTGTTTTTCCCTATCTCTCTCCCTCCCCCTTCTCTCTCCCTCTGTCTTTCTCATTGTGTGTTACGTATTCAAAAGTCTTCAAAGGACAGTATTCGTTCTCCCTTCAAGTGCTATCAGACTTTAATCCAGAGAAAAACACTGACACTTCAGTACCAATTCAACTGAATGGAGGATGAGAAAACAGCTTTTAATGGGATATTGTCTTACTCAAACCCAACGGAGAATAGAGGGGATAGCTGGAGCTTTAATGAGCCTGTGTAAGTGATTCACATATTTCAAAGGGTTTTTAAAAGGTTCTGCCAGAAGTAGCCTATTTTTGTTGTGTTTTTGACAGCTCCAAATCCTTTGAGCTCAGATCATCAGTATCTATTGTTTGATATCTGGAAAACATAAATAGTGATTCTAATGTTCTTTTTGTCATGACTCACTAGTTCCAGTCTCAGTGGTGACTGGTTGTAAGATCAGTTACAACTCACTGGAGGCGGAGCCACATGTGACAGAAAATTACGATAGACAGTACTCTGTGTGCAATGGTAAATGACTGGATCACGTTAGCTAGGTGAGCTACAGTGAGTACAGCATTCTCTAAGATGTTAGGTGAGCTACGGTGAGTCCAGCATTCTCTAAGATGTTAGGTGAGCTACGGTGAGTCCAGCATTCTCTAAGATGTTAGGTGAGCTACGGTGAGTCCAGCATTCTCTAAGATGTTAGGTGAGCTACAGTGAGTACAGCATTCTCTAAGATGTTAGGTGAGCTACGGTGAGTCCAGCATTCTCTATGATGTTTGGTGAGCTACGGTGAGTCCAGCATTCTCTAAGATGTTAGGTGAGCTACAGTGAGTACAGCATTCTCTAAGATGTTAGGTGAGCTACGGTGAGTCCAGCATTCTCTATGATGTTTGGTGAGCTACGGTGAGTCCAGCATTCTCTAAGATGTTAGGTGAGCTACGGTGAGTCCAGCATTCTCTAAGATGTTAGGTGAGCTACGGTGAGTCCAGCATTCTCTAAGATGTTAGGTGATCTACAGTGAGTCCAGCATTCTCTAAGATGTTAGGTGAGCTACGGTGAGTCCAGCATTCTCTAAGATGTTAGGTGAGCTACAGTGAGTACAGCATTCTCTAAGATGTTAGGTGAGCTACGGTGAGTCCAGCATTCTCTAAGATGTTAGGTGAGCTACGGTGAGTCCAGCATTCTCTAAGATGTTAGGTGAGCTACGGTGAGTCCAGCATTCTCTAAGATGTTAGGTGAGCTACAGTGAGTCCAACATTCTCTAAGATGTTAGGTGAGCTACAGTGAGTCCAACATTCTCTATGATGTTAGGTGAGCTACAGTGGAGTTCTCTCTAAGAGAGTTTCCCTGACAACAGTGGGCATAGTGTTCACACAGAAGTGAGTCATGTGACTGTTTTCTGCCTGATGGAGGTTTTGGGCACATCCTACTCTCCTCCCTCACCTTCTCTCCCTCTATTACTTCTCTCCCCCGTGTCACTCGACACAGAATAGTGTTGGGATGTGCTAGGGTGCAGTTTTACGGGCTCCCGACCAATTGGGCTATCTTATGTGTTTTTTGTTGTTGCACTGATCGTAACTTGTTTTTGTACATTTGATTTCCGCCATCGTTTCCTATGAGCGAAAACACAAGCTTCTGGACATCAGAACAGTTATCACTAACCTCAGCACCATTTCAACTTAAACATTGAAACGTCATCAAATCATCTAGGCTGTATATGCTTAGTTTAATACACTGATACCAAAAATAATTTTGTCCAATCATGGTTGGTCATGGTACTAATTTCTGTGTGCGTGTGCATGTGCGTGTGTGTTTATGTGTGTGCGTCCCTGCAAGTAAAACAAAAATTGTTGACTCACCCTACATGTAGACTAGTTGAACACCAGTTCCACCCTCCTCTCTTTCATGTTGGCTAAACAGTCTCTGACTGTCATGTAGAACATTTTTAACACTTGTTGACATAGGCTACCTAGCTAAAATGCTTGCTAGCCTAACTTCCTGACATGGACAAGAATGAACCACCTAAGTTAGCTAGATATTTAACATCAGACTACTAGGCTACATCTAGACATCATTTTGAACTGTAATTGTCTCAGGCCAGTGGCACAACATATTCAGTTATGGTTAGATCAAAATCACTGTCATAATCATTGGCCTGTAAAGAAAAGTCAAAACCACGTCCAAATTCCCATCTCCATCCATGGCTTAGGAAAGGGACAATTTAGCAACCTAGCTACTGCAGCAAATCAACACAAGCAGACCAGAAACAGACACGTTTTTTTTCTGAAAGTGACGTTTTGCTTAAGCAGTGACTTCATTGGTTTGAAGCCAAATCCAAACTGGCCTCCCTTGGGTGGGCCTGCAAATCAAATCAAATCAAATGTATTTATATAGCCCTTCTTACATCAGCTGATATCTCAAAGTGCTGTACAGAAACCCAGCCTAAAACCCCCAAACAGCAAGCAACGCAGGTGTAGAAGCACGGTGACTGCACCAGGACAACCCACAGTTACGCTTAACTCAATGCTGATGGGCTAATTATTTATACTTTTTGTTTATCAAGGTTGGTCAAATGCTTGCTGGCATCAATCAATCAAGTGCTACGCCGACAACATCAGAATCACATACATGGGCTACACATACTGAGACAGAGGGTGCACTGTTTCCCTCGCTCTGATGTTTTCTCCGGTTCAGATTAAGCCTCTTGCGAAATTGACGCCCCAAATTATGAAAAAACAAAGATATATTATTTTGTAATTTTAATTGTTTTATTGGTGAAATATTTTGGGGAAGCCTGGCTTCCCTTGGCATCCATGAATACTGGTTGTCTACGAAGCATGTGACAAACGCAATTTGACAGTTGGCTGTGTGGCAGGTGACAAGGCAGTGAAAGTCTTGTGGAAGGCATGGAGGGACTAGGCCAGGGTCTGTATTCACACAAGTTTCAGACAAAGGGTGCTGATCAAGAATCAGGTCCTCACTACCCATATAATCTTTATTATTATTGATCTAAAAAGGCACAACGTGTTGGAGGAGGTCTGGGTGAGGGGGAGATGAAGGGCCCGGTGTGGGCCCGGTGTGGGCCCGGTGTGGGCCCAGTGCTGTGTTGGAGGAGGTCTGGGTGAGGGGGAGATGAAGGGCCCGGTGTGGGCCCCTGTGCTGTGTTGGAGGAGGCCTGGGTGAGAGGGAGATGGAGGGCCCGGTGTGGGCCCCTGTGCTGTGTTGGAGGAGGCCTAGGTGAGGGGGAGATGGAGGGCCCGGTGTGGGCCCCCGTGCTGTGTTGGAGGAGGCCTGGGTGAGGGGGAGATGGAGGGCCCGGTGTGGGCCCCTGTGCTGTGTTGGAGGAGGCCTGGGTGAGGGGGAGATGGAGGGCCCGGTGTGGGCCCCTGTGCTGTGTTGGAGGAGGCCTGGGTGAGGGGGAGATGGAGGGCCCGGTGTGGGCCCGGTGCTGTGTTGTAGGCCTAACTGAACCGAAACTCCAACCAGAGACAGATTAAGGACTGCAGTGCATTTATCTGCAGCTTGTAAATGAGCAAGTGGCCAGTGTAGTTACTGCCAGACCAGGGTATTGGAACAAGAGGCTTAAGATTCTATCAGAGAATAGCAGGGCCTGCAGGCAGTCTGTAGATTATGAAGAAAAGACAGTGGATAAAGTGTTGACAAACAATCACGGGGTTATTAGGCATTAATGATATGCTAAGTCTCTGTCTGGCCCTCCAACAGCAGTAAGCAGACCTTTGGGCTTCAACGTTAGTCGCCTTATCAAGGTTAGGAGTTATCAGCTGACACTGGCTGGCTCGGAAGGTCAGTCCGTTTCAATGGACCAGGTAGTACTGTATGTCTCCGTGTGTGTGTCGTTGTTTGTGTGTCTTTTGGTTTTGTTTATAATTGATGATGACTAACCACCAATTTATGACAATAGTAAATGTACTTTATTAAAAAAAATAAAAAAAAATGTTTTTGTTTAATTCATTGA